>NW_026525371.1:0-260991 GCF_943734705.1 Anopheles coustani
GAAGATATTGCGGAAGGGCTGTGCTTTAAGTCTGTGTATTATTCATCTTACTCGCATCAACGATGGGGCGAATGCACGGATGCACACCAACTATTAGTCCAGTATCCTTTTCAACAAAACATGATAACTTTTTCTGCGTCCAAGCGCGACCTTTACTTTTTTACATGCTTTATATATGAAGCTTACAGTTTACCATCTACTAGGCGTCTCCATCATGTCATCATGTCTATCAGTTCGTTAACTTTTCAAAGAGTTTCTAAAATCTGGTTGAACAAATCATTTGACATAAGTACCTAAACGGAAAACAAAAGTTGTGGATGTCCAAGAAAATAGTTTACTGCTCTCTGCGTGCGAAATAAACGTCGAAGTGTTTCCAAATACAAAGAGACAGATGTTATACTTCATGAGGTTGTTACATAGCTTTTAAACAAAAGCAATAAAGGCTGATGAGTATTATACATACGCTTTTGAAAAACAAGTGTTATGCTCTTGACGGATCTAGTGAACACTTAATAATGAGTGATGCATCATACAGTGATTTACTAGTATCGGCTTTAATGCCTATCCGTCTTTAGAACATCAGTGACGACACATATCCTATATAATAATTTTCCTTCCGAGGGTCGACCATGGCCCAATAAACACGCGCGCGAAAAGTAACCCTTATTCGATCGATGTCTGATTCGATGTCGCTTCTAATTCAAAATCAGACAACTGGGCCTGCTAAACAAAACCGATCCTTCTGTGCGCAATTGTTGGAATTTTTAGTTGTAAGTGTGTGTAAGAGTGAGAGAAAGAAATAGGGAATGGTGGAACGAGAAAGTGAGAGAGAAAGAGAGAGACATACAGTAAAGATAGAGGCAGTCATAGTGGGAAAAAGAGAGACAAAAATGGAAAGTATGACAAGGTGAGGCATAGGGATAGGGATAGATATAGTAAGAGAGCGAAAGAGATAGAGAGATGAATAAAAAGGGAGAGAGATTATGAGAGAGAGAGGTAGTGTGAATGCGATGGGAGATGGGAGATGGGAGATGGGTGATTTGTGGCAGGAGGTTTGTGGTTTGTGATGGGAAGTGGGTGGTATGTTGGTGGGAGGTGAAAGGTGAGATTTGGGAGGTGGGTGGTGGGAGGTTTGAGGTGGACGGTGGTAGGTGGGTGCTGGGTGGTGGGTGCTGGGTGTTGGGTGGTGGGAGGTGGGAGGTGGTAGATGTTAGATGTGAAATGGGAAATGTGAGATGTAGAGGGTGAGAGAGAGGGAGAGAGAGAGAGAGAGAGAGAGAGAGAGAGAGAGAGAGAGAGAGAGAGAGAGAGAGAGAGAGAGAGAGGGAGAGAGAGAGAGAGAGAGAGAGAGAGAGAGAGAGAGAGAGAGAGAGAGAGAGAGAGAGAGAGAGAGAGAGAGAGAGAGAGAGAGCGACAGAGGGAGAGAGAGAAAGACAGACAGAGGGAAAGACAGAAAGAGAGAAAAGAGATAGAGAGAGAAATCCAACGGCATTGGACGGTATGTCCGAGTTCACTTCGCGATTATGTGAGAGGAAGTGAGAACAATCACACACAGGATTAGCTTATAACGCAGCCAATCGATTCGTACTCGAATCTCAATGCATGTGTTTGCGGATCTACGAATACAAGAAAACAAAAGAAGAATGCGAGAAGTGGGGACCGCTATCCACGGCAGAGTATACGGACGACCGATCCGAGAGTACTGTTGTTCGGACAGGTAGCTTAACCTTCCGCGAAACGAACAAGGCAAGAGATGGGGGTCGTTCCTTCCGCGAAACACAGGAAGTGCGGGATAGAAAGCGGCAGAGTGTGCCGAAAGTTGAGTCGATACTGCGCCTTTCGCGAATCGTCACACACACGGAAGGAATTCTCCATTACAAACGAAAGAAAGGAGAAACTGATACGTGGGGAATAGTGAACCCCAGAATTTGCAGCGAATGCGGCACGGATGGCATGGAGAGAGAAGGAGGTGCAATGCAATTGACATCTCTGAATTGTTTTAATACTGTTTGAGAGGATTCTTACAATTGGCCGAAACAATGCGCAATTCACATCGCAAATCGCATTTACGGATTATCATGCGTAGTAGGAGTGTTATGCTTAGTTTACACGAGACGCAAAAAACATTTTTTTGTAAACCTTTTTTTCACACGCTGGCCGAAAAACAAATGTGCGCAGATTTTGACCGTTGACTGACTCACTAACAACATTTTACCGTTTGCAAAGGTTGCTTTGCGGTTCATGTAAGCTAAGCATAAAAAGTGGTGCAACCACAGGGCATGCGCTGTGGAGCACAGAAACTGTTACAATATGCTGTAACTCGGTGCAAGTATCTGTCTTTGAAAAATTTCCTATTAACCGAGCTGTTTGATAGACGCGTTTAGTTTTTTGGTAACATTTTGCGATATTACAGTGGGTCAAAACGACAGGGCTGCATGCGTGATAGCGTGAGAATTGAGGAGTGAGAACGGGAACGCTCACTCGGGACTAATATTAGTTTAGAACTATATAGTTCAAATGTTTGAACCGGAGCCCGGGACGGAATAAAAAAGGGAAACCCGAAAGGGACTGGGGGTTAGGATCAGGAAAACGGATGAATTAACTTAATTTTGACGAGTCAGTTGACTAAGTCTAAAATAATTATTTGCTTCGAACTTCTTCGAAATCCGAAAGTTGTAGTTACAACACAGTGCTTTTACATTTATGTCGATGGGGGCTTCAGTTAAAGGGATAAATTCTGTGCGCCAAGACCAGGCACTGGTCGAACAGGGAGAGGGTCAGATTATTTCGTTAGTTTTGATCCCACAATTCATATTTGTATTTGAACCTGCTAACTGCTCGGCAATTGTCAACACAATATACCTTCTGCAGAAAGACCTAGAAACTGTAACGGGGACGACATGGAACCTGTAATGGACCGGTAGATGAGCCAGGAACTGCTGACGGGCCAGGTACCTGGCCTAAAAAACCTAGTCATCTGGATAAATTTTACGCTCCAAAGCGTTAGGTTTCGCAAATCTATTAAAGCTTATGTGGCAGAAAACTATACATGTTACATGAGTTTAATTGTTTGTGTGGTGCAAAACCAACACAAATGAACAGTGTAGGGCATTTAGAACATTGTTTTATTACTAATCTGGAGAATTTATCTTGGGAAATATCTCTGTTTCAATGTTGGATGCGATTTTTCGAATGCTTGCTTCACACTTCGTATGGTATTGATTGAAAACGGGAAGATCATAACAAATTATAAAAACATGTTGCTCGAATAACAAATAACTGGAACATTAACCGAAGGACGGAAATCGAACTGAACGGAAACGGAAATCCGTTGAGTTTTCCAGGGCACTAGCTTCGTGAGTATAGTATTGGATTCTGACATTGTCCACTCATCCGTAGTGACATGTATGTATTGGAGTTGATGTTTTTCATTTACAAAAGTTACCTATGTGAAAGCGTGCAGAAACTCAAGCGTTACCCCGAGAACATTCGAACACGAAAAACTGGATGTCCGGTGTGTTCTCAAACGACTCAACCTTTACGCACTAACGAATGTCGTTCGTTCGAGCTTTGCGTCGTTTTAAACTTTGAAACCACTCCAGTTCTCTATTACAGTCGCTCACTGCTTTCTATCAGCATACGGGGATGTGAATCTCCGGGGGTTGAAATGGTCGTATTTGCTGATTCAGATTTTCGTTCAGGCCGCACATGCCAACTGGTCAAAATGAGATACATACAGCACGGATCTGCAGTTGATTTCAGATACTTGCATCTAGGAACGCTGTGGGGAGTTTTAATTTAGGTTCGGAAAACTTCCCGGCCATAGCAGGTGCAGCGGACGGATGCTGTTTAGAATAGAAAATGAAGCATTTATGAGGCTTGGCCCTGCATTGGGAGATTCCATTCGAGTCAATTTTGTTGCTGTTTCCGCCGAAAGTCGTTTGATATTTGCGGTTGATATTTGTCTTTTTAATGTATTGATGAATAAATAGATGTTGGTAACGATGGTAACATTATTGATTGTTATGCTTAGTTTACACGAGGCGCAAAACTCTGTCACTTTTTTTCGCTTCGTGTAGACGTTCCTATTCGTGAGCCGATGCAGATGTAAGCGCATTCAATGTTGATTTGATTGTTTTACTGTAAAAAAAACAGTACAGAGGTATGGTGCACACCGAAGTCTTATCAACAACCACTGTACATCATCACAAACAACTATATTCCATCCACCGGCACTCTATTCCAGATGCGCAAATTTTTGCAAAGCTATTTTCGCCATTTGCAAAGGTTCCTTTGCGCTTCGTGTAGACCAAGCATTAGATTAGGAAGAAGTGCAGACAATGTGTTTCTGGTGTATTTGAGTATGAATAATTGAATATCCAATGAAAGCATAGTTCTTTCATATTGTTTAAGCGAAACACTTTTTTCGTAATGAAAACTCCCTAAATCTTTACGGTTTATAACTTTTAACACGTTTTAGAGCAGATATAAAAAATAAACACCACACGAATTGCGATGGTAATACTACTGTCCAACTGTGGAATATCACTACGGCACGTTTTGATAAAATACCAACTGCTCTTCAGCTCAATATTAACGTATGGGGTGTATAGAATATTTACTAATGACCTCAAGGTCCGAAAGCGAGTTTGCGGTTGCGTTTGCGAAACGAAATTGTCATAATTTTTAAATCCACATAAATTCCACGGAAGTAGGAGATATTACGGTACAGAGTTTAACAGTAGCACGTTGAAAATAATCAAGAAAAAAATAAAAAAAGGATGCATTTTATTTTCACCAGAAAAACTCTCCTTGAACAACAGACACGAAAAAGGCTAGCGCAATAAAAATGATAAAAAAAACTGGAAAGCTCCAGAAGGGAAACCACATGTTTGGCAAACATTTGCCTCATTACACTTCTACGGAAGCAAACTGTAGGGAAAACCCATAAAAATCAAAAACCTCACACCACACAACGACAAAGGACGAACAGTTTTGGCGACGAACAGTGCTGATGGTCATATTCGATCCTTAGTTTCGGCTGGCAATGTTGGCTCGGACAATAAAAATCGATTCCCACACTTCATCCTGGCGAGCTGGGGTTCGAGGCCCCTCCTTTCAATGGTTCGAATCATTATCAATGCTACCAATACACTACAAATACCAGATGCATTCTGGTTGGAGGGACGTCATGTTGGAAAACGGGGAAAACGTTTCCAAACCTGGAGCATTTTAGATTTTCCACACCGTCGTTTGTCCAGTGGCATCGTTGACACGGGTGGGACGGAAATCGAATGAAGCCAGCTGCGGCTGAAGTCAGCATGGGAACCACTGAGTTGTGCATTTTGTATCCGTATCCATATTTTCCAGCCTCACCTTGTGTGGCTGGTGTGCGTTATTTTATTATTTTGGTTGTTGCGTATTAACATTCTATCGATGGAGCATTATTCACGAACATATCCGAGATCACGCGAAAAAGTGAGCATACGTAGGAAGTATCAAGGTGTATAAATTAGATTATTATTATTAGAATTATTCTATATTTATACACCTTGGGAAGTATGGCTACTTGGGAACTGTTTGCATGCTCTTGCAGCCATTTTTCTCTTCATATTCCACTAAAGCGGGATCATTTTTTGATTGGTTCTAACTAACCCAATACATGTTAGATCCCACACACAATGTCAGTGATTATTATGATGATGATGGAATCTTTCCCCCTTCGTGATGACCCTTGAAACAGAAGCAATGTTGTCCTGAATGACTTGTTCAGAGGATGTTTTAAACTGTACGAAAAGGATGACAAAGGGGACATTCAGGCATAAGTAACTGGCATTTAACGGAAACACGCACTATGTGATCGTTCCTGTGCTTTGATAACGGGGAAGGAGGCCTCTTTAAGTTTCGGGAAGTTTATTGTACCGAGAGGAAAACATTAGAAGTTTTCAATATAGAGCATATGTTAAGAAGTCGATATAAACAATTATATTGAAACATCATGCGGTGGGAAATAAACGGGTTTAGGCTGAAAAGAAGAATGATAGAACAAATTTTACAGGAGTTGGGAAACGTATTATTTGTTTTTTTTGTCAAGTTTTTTTCAGTGAGATATCCAAAGTGTAAATTAGAAATTATTTAGAGAGTTAAAGTGAGTGAAATATTAGCTTAGTAAAAAATATTCATGAAAAATTTCATGCTTTATGACTGGGTCATTTTTACAACTCTGTACAATGAAGTGCTATGAACTAACACATCCATTAAAAGTTCAGCTGAGTATGAACTAGCGCATCCATTAAGCGACGAATTTCATGCCTTTATTAAGATTTTAAGCTACAGCTGACAATAGCGGTCTAGTTTTTTATGTCCTAAATGTGCTTCCCAAGAGCACACTTTCCATGTTTGAAAAGGAAACCATACAACGAACAGCGAGAATCTCCACACACTTCTACAAAATAAGGTTGACTGTTCTTCCAGGATGCAACGGAAGAAAAGCTGCACTTTGCAGTCGTTAGAAAGGAGTAAAAATGATGCCGTGCAAATGAAAACCCTTTTTTCATCCAAGACTCGCCTCTTCCTATTCATAAACGGAGAGTGAAGTGGTGAACGACCAGAAGGAGGCTTTTATCAAAATTAACCAACATCAACATCCTCTATGCAAAGATGCTTCCCAAACCGCAGCATGTAGAAGATACTAATTTTATGCCATCCTCGCATTTGGAACGTAAACATTTGTGCAAAAATATTGGTTCAAAACCGGGCCACTGCGCACATTGGGCGCCAAGTGATGCACTCACCTTTTCGAGGTGCATCCACCTTGCGACATTGGACCAGTTTTCCCCCAGTGCATCGTTTATGCTTAGACGAACCGTTTTCGTATACTATGTTCAAACTTCTTCCACAGGTCGAGCTTTGTTCTCCGAGGGACTTGCAGTGGCATTCACAACGCTCGCCTTCGCTTTGCAACCAGAATAGCTTCCCACAAAATAGTTTCCCGCAAATAGTGAGCAAATTGACAGTGCAGGTGCATTAGATGCAAAGACAGTTTGTTTAATACGGTTTAGGGAAGTGAGGTTTTGCCGTGTCTTGGTGGTTGCCCACTTGCCGTGGTTGCATAACTTTGGACCGCTTCATTCGTTAAACTAAAGCCACTGAAAAAAAAAAACAAATTCCTGTGAGTGAAAGTGTCACGTCAATGCATGGTAGATACAAACTCACATGTAGCTTCGTCCGCTTCAAGCAATTATGCATCTTATCGGCATCCAGTGCAAAATAAAACGTGTTGCTTTTTTTACAAGCGGTTTTGATTTCTTTTCCAGTGTCCACACGCTTTTGTGCTTTGGATGACTCTTTCAACCCGTTTCATTTCATGATCCAGTATTGCATCACCCTAAATAAGAGAATCCTTCAAACTCTTGTGGAATGCATCTGTTGCAGCGTCAGCTTTAAAGTGCGGATGAAGTTTGAAGATAAAACTCCGTGATCCATGACACCGGCATGCTCGAAGGGTCAGCCGTTTTCCGAGGGACACACAAGAACTATTGCCCTTAGAACCCCAACCCTCTCTTCCTTGAGGGAACACTTTTCCGTCGTCCATGTTCTATAAACCGGGTGAACGTTTTTCCTTGCCGAAAGTCATCCAATGGCAGATGACTTGGTTTTAAGTGGAACTTTAATTTTATTTTTCTTTCCTTGGTGCCACACCGGACAGGGTTTATTTATTTTCTTGAGCCTTTGCCCAATGCCTCTACCAATGCTACAGAGCATGACGAGGAATACAAGGCACAGGAGTAAACCAAAATTAAACACAGCTCCACGAGGCCATATGTGCCTCGAAGCTGACGTTAGAAGATTTGTTTTCGGGGGGACTTGTTGACCTGGACGAACGGAGAGTGCTAAACAAACCCCGACGGGCAGAACGACGTCTAAGGAAAACTGGAGCGACCTAATGAACAAAGATTGTTTCAATTGGTGGAACTTATCATTTTTCTTTTTTCTAAAGCTTAAAGATTTGTTAGAGAATTTAGTGTTTGAATAAAATGTTTGCTGGAAACACTTGACTAAATAGACTTGTTGAAACTTTTGTTGGGTGGATTTTGAAGTAAGTTCTAACACTTGCCATGAGTGCTAAACAAGATACAGGGCAGTTTTGTGTAGTTCTTCTTTTTTGTGATCTGACTTGGAATACATAACAGTCGCTTAGTTTTCAAACAAAATGTTGGAAGATTTAATGAACATTAAAATAAAGACTTAACAGAGTTCATTTCAAGCAACTGGCATGACCAAGGGTATGACCAAGGTTTGTAATATGTTGCAAGGTAGCTTAATTTCGAACAATATTTTTTTGTAATTGAGAAAGAAAAGGATTGCTTTTTTGCTCAAGACGTGCATAATAAAAGGAAACTGTGTTATAAAATCAATCATTTTGGGTGCTCAAAAAGCTCAAGATTGCCTGTAGTCCACGTTCAGTTTTGAATTTGCACAAGTCCTAATGTTGGTTACCGCATGTGAATAACGTTTTTCAAGCAAGACCCAAGGTTACTACATGATTTGAAGGAAACTATATTTTAAAATCGAATGGTCGAGATTTTAAATTTCCAATTAGGGTTGCCGGAAATAGAACCGTAAATATGTTGTACTATTTCTATTCCATTTTCAGTTGCGATCAGAATTTAGCTTAACTGACACATCCTGGTGCCAACATGAAACAATGCTCGAACAGGAAGAGGGTCAGATTGTTTCACATCAAATTTTTGATCCCACAAAGCACTTACCACCGCCAGGCAATTGCCGACACAATAGACCTTCTACAAACAGATATAGAAGGTGTTACATGGACGGCATGGGACCTTCCATGGGGCGGTAGGGGAGCCAGCGGTTACCGGGGGGCCAGGTACCTAACCTCAAAAAAAAAAAAACTAGTAGATATCCTTGAATACATTTTTATTTTGAATAAACATAAAAGAAATTAGACTCTTGTGGAGCACCAATGTGTATTACGACATTTTTGTTCAAAGGATAGTTTTGGGATGTGGATTGTTTCCTTCCAATAAAATTATTCAATGAAGTGTATTTAGAATGCGCTTCTTCAAATCAATTGGCTTCCATCTGGTGCTTGACGAAGGATCAAAAACGTAAAAAACACGGCTCACACAACCCGTCGAATCGATTGCTTGTTGTATAGCTCAATATAGCTCAACAGGCACGGATGAGGGGGAAAAAGTGATTGGAGAAAAAAACCTCATACACTCTGGAGTTTGAAAATGCTTCGCTAATTGGTCGATCACTCGCAATATGTCAAATAATTGCCAATTTTTGCAGTCATCGTCCGCAGGGAGGAATGGAGTGACTAAATCGTGCACCTCTAAGCGAGTTAGTAGATTAGGATCTCTTTTGGGAAAACCCTCTCCCCCGCATTCCCACACAACTCATGCTGTTCATAGATGACGAAGTGGAGCTGATTTGAACACGAACGTCAATCGTTTCGATTGTCGTTGGCATGTTGGATCGGGTGATTTTCACCCGATTTCAACGCTGCAGTCGTACACATGTTGAACGGCTACTCCACTCATGTCCGTTGACTTCGATGACGTTGTGTGTGTGTGTGTTGTGTGGAACGGTATTTAGTGTCCTGTTTTTTGCCTCGAGACAAATGGCATTTCCGGTGTTCCGCCGGAAAGGTTGTGGAATGCAAGGGTAGTTTCCCTTTATTTTTCACCATCTATCTGATTTAGAACTCTAGAAATGTGCGTTCGTTTCGAAACAGATGGCGATTTACGCATAAAATGGAGGTGTTTTTCTGACGGGCGGGAGGGTGACCAGCATTTAAATATGCAAATAGTGCATCAGTAGGGGAAGGCACCATCGGCAAAAGTCTGCAGCCGAAGTCGACGTCGCACAGAGGTTCGGAGTCCGGTTTTTTGGTTAGACATTTCATGAAACCAATTTTCAAATACTTTCTTATATATGAAAAAAGAATAGTTTAACAAGAAATTTCCAGATTATTACTAATTTTAAAGCACAATTGCTATCGCCTGTGAAAGTTGCGCAAAGTGTGAAAAATCAAGTTTTCTTACAAATAGTTGCATCATTTTGCCTATTTTATTCAGATTATTTATGAAATGTTTTCTCACTCTTGTTATACATTGTTGAAAAGGAAATTTTGTTGGCTTTCTTATAAAATTATAAAAAGTAAAAGTTTATCAAAATATATTGTCTTTTTTCTTTATTAATGAAAAACTCACCCAACATGGTTGTGTGAGGAGGGGGGGGGGGATGGCGGAGAGGAGGGGGGGGGGGAAAGGTTCCTTTTGATGTAGCGTAATGTTTGAGTGTACGCAAAACACATACTGTGCGCACAGTTGGTGGTGTGGTGCGCACTTCACCCAACACTAGTCGCCACCATCATCGTTGATCGATGTCGAGGTTGGATTCGATTTGACTTATACTAGACCAAAAAAGCTAGCCTGCTGCATCGAGCAGCGATCCCCTGCAGGTAAATCGGGGAGGAAACGGGAACTGCCACGGGAATGCAAATCCAGGCAATCCTCCTCGCGACATATACCGGAATCGAATCGAAACCACGGTTCTGTTCATTGATACCAATTAAATTATTGTTCCGAGATCGATATCGAAACGCCTCGAGCGGAAAAACGATCCCTCTGGAGCGACCCTCTCATCGCGAAAAACGTGTCCTTTACGAGCACCTAACGCTATGTCGTTGCTTAGAGGATCCTGCTGCTGCAACAAACACTACAAGTGAGTAACGGAAATATACGATGGTTTTAGCAAATTTGCGATGGTGTTTCAAAGCAAGATTTGGAGCAAGAGCAGCAAGAAGTTTAGTACCTAACCCTTTTTCTCCAATTTATCCTTTTCTACCTACATTAAACACACGTTACATCTAATCCCCTTATCCACGATAGACGAGGTTGGTAAATTATTAAGTCAGCTTTATGACGCAGACAAACGAGCTTTAATACTTTTTGAAATCGTACTTGACGGAAAATTACAGATTCGTTACTGTCGTTTTCAGTTAAAGAAAAATAAATGCAAAATAAGCGAGAAATAAATAGATTTAACCAGAAACAAATCAAATCATATTCCTTCCAGTGTTCAATCCTTCTTTAAATTCCGACTGAACCATCCTGTTTTTTGAAAATTTTGAATATTTTTGATTTGTTTCTTTTTCATAAGGTTTTAACCATACAGTATAATAAACTGTATTTTTACTTTATATTTTACTTTAAATTTTTACTTTCTTACTTTATTGTATTGTAAAAGAAATATTGAAAATTAATACTATGCTCAAATTTGAATCTAAGCATATCAGTATTCAATGTACTGTTTGTTCCAAGCAAGGAAAAAATATTTTTTATTATTAGTTACTATTTCTTTTTTCAAAACTGTGTTTCATCATAAGGCTGTTTTTATTTTTTCAATATAAAAACTGGATCAATAGATTAACATAGATAAAGTTGTACCATCTCAAACTGAAATCCATCGTTAACTTTTCGATATGCTTCCTTTTCGCTGTTCTAATATTGAACCTAGTGTAATTTCTCGGTACAGAAAAAAAAGTTCGTCCATTTCGAAGAACTAACGATAACATTATTTTTACTATAAATAAACCACTTCTTCTTCTTCTTCGTCGAGGATTTACACCAGTAGGGCTATTGAATCCAGCTTCCTGGGCGTTCGCAAGCTAATCTGGTGACATAGACCTCTATCAATGTTAAAGGACCGGCTGCTAAGTCCATATATCCTTTTTTCTGTGTGGTAACTGATTGTGTTTGTGCTCATCCATAGAATGTCACTTGTGGCTTATCATTTTGTTAACTTCGCCTTCTAATTTATACACCTTGATATTCATCACTGTTTGTGTTTTCTGTTTATACTATCTGTCTGTAGGATCGCAATAAAATAATATAAACCACAAATAATGATTGTTCAATTTCTTAAAATTCCAATCATACCAATTTTTGAAACACTTTAAAAATTTAACGTTTAGGACACACAAAAATGATTATATAAGAAATAATCAGCATGATACGTTGGTAAATCAATGAAAACTCCACATTCATGCTGACTCCTTCAATGAAAATGACCGATTGTAAGTATTATTACAACTAAAATTATTCAAAAGCAAATATTGAGTTTTGTTCGAAAATCATTAACTAAACGGAAACATGAGGCTAATCTTGTTCAAAACTACGTTTGGGTGTAATTTTTCCACAACGTTTTGCGTGTAATTTTTTTCCCCAAAGCTCTGGTTGCTTATCCCCTGGAAAGACTGGATTTGACTCCGATATAAAAAGGCACCGGTTGTACAAGATTATAAAACCTCAATGTTCCCTCATTCTCAAGCAGAACCGTACATTTTCTGAGCACTTTTGCGAAAACGACCAACCACTGAGCTCTACATGAGCTCAGAATGGAGAAGAAGGATCGGGGAAGGCCACAAATTTATGCAAAACAAAGTTCATAAATAAATAATTAAATGTGAAAGCACGTTCTATGCCTTCGCATGCTTTTCTTTTCTGGAGGTGCTCGGGGAAAACAGCTACGAGCACAACTATCGGTTGTTTCCTATCAGATTGTTTCAACCAAGTTGGCTCGGTCAGAGAAAGGGGAGACATTTTATTGCACTTTCTGGGTGGTGGCACGCTTAAATGAGACAAAGTTTTTCGTGTTGAGTCTTGTTTGGACACAAACGGCAACAAACCCACAACAGCTCGGTGAGCAGCATCCAGGTGGAAAATGGCTCCAAACTTACTAATACTTCGTGCGCGGGGAAAACGGTCCACGACAAGCAAGCAACAAGGTTGGTTGTAAAGAATTGATTAAATAACCAGGTCTGTAAATATTATGCTAGAATGTGGTAGTGAGAAAATGTTTGAACGAATCGTTGAAGGAAATGGTAATGATGATAAATATTTTTGCAAAATTTTAGTAGGCAAAAATGTAGCGACAAAACCACCAACGACGTGGTGTGTCGTTGCATAAATCTGAATCAGAAAATTGTTCGCCCCGAGCATAAGGCGACACGATGCCTGCCTGCCCTCGTCGGACGTGTTCATGAACCACATTTATGTTCCCACGGATACTCCAAAGTTCGTCTGCAAGTTATTCTCATAAAGCATTCAACATCGCATCTGCTCGAGCACTTCTTCTTTCGAATGCCTGTACATGCTCGTAAATGGATGTGGATTAATTACTCTGGTCAAGCACACTTTACACCCATCGCCATCGAATTATGAACACCCGTTCCGTGGATCCGGAAAGTGCCCGCTTATGTTTGATTCTGTTTCCCCTCCGATGCACTTGCACAAGTTTAGTTAGGGAAATCTTCAAGTGGGAGGCTCATCGTTATTGGGTTGTTCAGTACACTTTCGAAAATTGCACTTAGGAGCACGTCTGCATTCGGAAATGTGTGTAGCATTGGCGTGCCTGGTCCAACATGACAATGATAAAAAGAAATATGAGCTCATTCAAACACATACAAGTATCAGTGTAATCTTTTTGTAGCCAATTTTCTAAAGTAGTTTTCACTAGTAGTAGCGGTAACAATTATTTCCGTGAGCTAATTGGTGTCCCTATTTCATTTTATTACGGGTTGTTTTCACTTAAACCATTTTGGCGCGAGAATCGCGCAATTCGACGTGGGATATAATAAGCCTTACTGGTGGTGAGGGACGCCTGTCAGTGTGCTCAACATCAAACGGTTCTGGAACGTGCCCTGCATCAACGAACGCTCCTGTGCGTTTGGAAAAACAATGAAAATTCAACCTTGCCCCAGCGGTGCTCCTGGATCCTTACATCGCGCCCCTCAAAATGGTCCTCTCTGGTTAACTAAAATTATGCAAAAATCTTCCCCGGTCGGTTGGGAAAAGCTCGTGGGTGTTTCCGCGTCATCTCAGGCTCGTCAACGTAATTGTGAGAAACAATGTTGTGCTGGAAGAGTATCCCAGGGAAAACCTTCTGAAAGGGTTCCGCTTCCTGTGCAAAGATGCATTTTCCGACTGAAAAGCATGGCGTCGGTGACATCCGCTAGGCGAGGAATGTAAGGAGCGCAAGGACGGTTGGGGATGGTCTCCGCTTATGTCATCGTTAGCATAATCATTGTCGCATCACACCGAGAGTAAGCGCAAACAATCTTTTAGCTAAATTCTGTCAATGGGAAGGCTTTCGGAAGTAAAATATTCCGTTTTTCACATTCATTGGATGGTTTTAGTAGCGCCCCACGAATAATGAATTGAAATGCACCCGAAAGTGAATTCTGTCAGGTTTGGATGAATCATATTCCCCGGTTTTGAATTTTTCATTTCATGTCGCCCTTTTTGTTGGGGATTTTCTAGTTAAGGATCGTTTTCCTCATCCATTTCGCGTTTTCCCTATAGCGAAGCGGGAGGATGCAATAATTGTCACTGGTATAATCCTCTTTCTTCCCATTAAACCCCCTCTTTTCAACCCTCCTGGTGAGGGTTTTGTCATCACCACCTTCATCATCCGGCTTCGATGCATATAATTATCGCTGTCGCCATTCTTCTTCCCTTTTTTGCGAAGCCTTAATATCCATAATCAACACCACCGAGCACAGGTCCATCTACCATTAGATCCACTTACTCTAACTTGTTTATTACTTCCGATGTTTGGGTGACTTCGAATCTTTCAATTCAATTTACAGCCGTTACCCCTCCGTGTCGTCGTGCGTGCCATTATACTTCAGCTTTTCTGAAGATTATTACTCCGTTGCTGCATGCATGATGTTGCCTTGCCTGAGTGAGTTTTCTTGGTCCCTGTCCAATGCTAACTGATCATTCATCATTTGGTATATTTAAACCATGTAATGGAAATCCTGTAGTTTTGGTTTTTCTCCTAACTTGATGCGTTTTGTCTTCTAACATTTTAATGTGTTAAATGATGAAAGATGGTCGTTTTGAGTTTTTCTTTTCTGTCGTACATCAAAACTATTTTCGATTATTTTGCGACCGTGAACGAAAACACTGCAAAATCATCATACCATTTACATACCACAATTCAATTCAACTTAGAAAGTCACGAACAAGCTACGCGTTATGTTCTACGAATTTGCTATTTTGTTGCTTTCTATATCTTAATGCATCTCAGACATCCAATAGATTATGAGTTCTATGTTTATGTGCTGTCAGTTTCGCAAAGGTGGCTTCCATTAAAACGATTATCAAAATGTTATGCACGTAGTGCATAAGTGTGCATAAAGTGTATTAAGTGTACAAAGAATAACCTAAGTAACATGCTTAAGCAATATCCATTCAAAAATATACAAATACATCAAATTTCAAAATCTTTTCTCAATTTGTTTAAGCTAATTCGTGATATCTAGTTGAACATGTGACGAGTGTTCATATGAGTAGTACAATTTGCAACACATTTATTGCAAACAGCAAACAAAATTTCTTATTCAAAACGGGTTTAGCATCTCAAACCACCAATGTTTTCGAGTGGAACAAGTATCAATAATATATGTAAATTTGAATTAGTATACGAACTAAACCTTGATTTGTACATATTTTATATGACTTAATATTTACGATTTAGTCAACACCATTATGAACGGTGTACACCTCTCTAGGGCATATTTGAATGTTTCGTTTTCGAAAACAACCCCCTGTAGGTTCATCACAGTTTTTAGCAACATAGTTCATAAATTATTCATTTCTGTTTTGCAGTGGAAAGATGAAAAAGCATGGAAAATAAGCACAACCCCGTGTATGGGTATTGAACGTGACAAATTCGCCACGTGATGGTATAATGAAGCATGTGTTTGCTTTGACGAATCAAAACACAACCGTAAAAACAATATCCAAGCCCTCGGATGTAGCAGAGAGGCTTGAGTACAGGGTGGAATTAACTGCCCATCGAGAAACTCCCGGAAGCACCCGCCAAGTGCAACATCATTTCGTGCCGAATGCCAACGCTAGTCACCGGGAAAACTACACGGCAAACTAACGAACCGAGCGAACCCAACACAATCAGTGGCACCTTGCTGTAAGGCTAGGGTAAAAGATGAGAGAGGTGGCGAGGGGAAGGATGTGTGTAGTTGCACGAGTTGCAATTCCGATTCCGTACCAACAGCGGTTGATGGGCTAACAAAATGAGACACCCGAACAGCACATCAACACGCAACCACAACCACATTGCGAACCACCATCATCAACATCAACATGCCGCGCTCTGCGTTTCCGGAAGCCAGACCGCCCTTTCCTTTGACCCACTGCTCAACATGTCTGTCACTGTCATGCAGAAGAATGAAAAGGTTCGGGTCAGACAGGGAGTGTACAGGTTAACACCTTTCCACCTTTCGCCCCTACCGCAGTTGGTCCTTCTCATCGTATCCGTTTTTACGCCGGAAAAAGCAATTTTGGAGATTTCCCCCGAAAACTTTCTGCCCGACTGCCTCGATGGAAAGCGTAGTCCATTTGTACTGGTTCCCTTACCATGTCCATCTTTAACAGTAATGAGTTCATTTTTAGGTGCATTCCCATCGCCACTCAACTCTCACCAGCCAGGTCCTTGATTTTCTTATCTCGTAGCAAGCGAAAATGAAAATTTCTTGTACATCAACGTTGGTGAAGAGACTAACTTCTCGTGTCAGATGCGAACCTCTCCCCTAAGAGTTCCTTAGAATCATTTGAACGTACTACTGGGAACCGTACACGTATGTCAAATGTTGTCGGCTTCGGGTTTTCTAATGTGGCTACAAAAGCATGGTAAATTTTTCCAGAACTTTTCCTTCGTCGGGCGAAAAAAACAAGTCAATGAAGTAAATGAAGTTCTGTTTTTTGCTTACACACCTATTGAACACACTTGAACGCATCACTGATGAGATAAGATAAGGCGATAATAAGTAGTAATACTGGTTCTGGCAGGCAACCTACCACCATGCAAATGTGATTACGATGTTCTTTCACTTTTTCCTTTTGCTTCTACTCTCGAAACAATTTCAAATACGAAAGGAAAATGATTCAAGAATCCTTGAGAGAAAAGCGCTCAAGAAATTTTCAACCAGAAATCCTATAGTCGAAGATCATTAGTTCATCGATGTTGAAAGGTAGAAAATCTGTCAGCAGCAATGTAAGTGGTAATTCTTTGCGATGGAAAAATATTATCAAGAATCAGCGTTGGAAACTATTGTTATTATGTGGTTTGACATCCCCTAGAGGGACAAGGTCTTTGTTTAATTATTTTTGTGCATGCATACATGAATATTCATGAGAAGAAGATAGTACTCATAGAAGATGAGTACGAACATGTATTGTTTCATATTTTACAGATTTGTTTTCCTCTCTATATTGTTTTTTCGAGAATTATTGGATGATATTATAACTAATCTTAAAGCGTTTAATAATAGTTTTAAATTAAAGGTGAACCGAGTTTTAGTTCACCAGCTCCTATCCCTTCCCATATTCGGTTTATTTTCTATTTGACAACCAACCTAAAATAGTAACATAAAAATGCTATCAACAATTATCAACTAATAACTTTTCCTGCATTTCTCTACCACAAATAAGTTTTTCAAACAAACTGATGAACTACTCTACGCCATGTTTATGATAGGACAATCCCTCAATCGAAAATCTGTAAACCTCAAGGGAAACTAACCTTGCTACTTCATTTTCCTTTTCGATTTTCCATAACCTAACCAAACTCGGGACGTAAGGAAGAGTAATCCTTAGTAGTGCCATCCCTTGAAGAACAAAACATTTAGATGGAATAGACGAAAAAAATAACACAGAAGAGAATGCCACATCTCTTCAACAACTTGTTTATGTCCACAACAAATGCGTCCGGAGCGGAAAAATTGAAGAATTAATTTGCCCACTGAGCGTTTGTGTGAGGGTTGGTACCCTCCAGAGTTGGGTGACGTAAGAGTAATTTATTAGGCCAACGGAATTAAAACACCACGGCGAAAGCGGCACTTCAAACACAATCAAATGATGAAAGCTAAACCACCCCATTTCTCTACGATACATGCTTGGGAACTGTTTATTCGGGTTTTTTGCAAACGGGACACGGAGATTTAAAAATCAGGACTGACCTTTCCCTCCACCAAACATGTTCGTGCTTTTCTGGTTTGATTATCCTTCCTCGAAAAGGCTATGCTCGAACATTGTAAACCGATCAATAATAGTACATTGTAAACCGATAATCCGATAATTGTTCCATTGCACATCCAGGGGACACTCCATTTCTGTTCAATTAGTTTTTTCTTCGACTACAAAATCAATGTTCATCGGACTGGTTTCAGTACTACATTTAGAAACACGTTCCTACCAAAAGACCGGGCCGGAAGTGAATAACAGCTTTCGTGAGTTTGTCGTGATCTCTCAGGTTCGGTTGGTCAGTCGAGTGGAGGAAGGATATGTTTATCTACGTTTGTCGTTGTTCGGGACGCGTCCTTTTTGAGGAACCAAAGAACTAAGGGTGTGTCAGTGCCAGTTTCGTATTTGCGACGATGTCCGATACTAAGGACCCGAACTGGTGCCATTTTAGTCTAGGTTATCCCCATTCAATCCCATTAGCTCTTCAACGCCACGTCGGTCGTCCAAAGAGGCCTGACCCATTTTACCGGGTCCGAGGAAATAGATGGAAAAGGATGTTAGGCGCATTCGGCAGGACATTTGGCTGCTATCTTTGCTGATTCATTATGGCTATTTGCCTAGCATTTATATTTGGAGTGTCTTAAATATTGTTGTGTAGCCTCGGTTCTGGCATGAATAAATAGAACAACATTCCGGCTGACTGTCCAACCCGGCAAACAGATCGAATCTCAAGAATGATTGTAAGACGTTAGTCTATATGTTTAATTTATCGTAGATTCATGTCTTTTCCATTCCGCAACGCATTGGTTGGGGCGGGCTCATTGCGGAAGTGTCGTCTTGGACGATTGCCTTGGCCATCATCATCGTCGCCAATTGCACATTTCGGACCAACGATTTCCCAACATCCTGGGGTTCCAGGATTTAGCCGACCTGAACCGTTTATCTCGAGTGGCAACAAACTATTATTCGTGGTTCTGATGGCTTCTGTGCTACGTGTTTTTCGTTTCTTGGCAGGAATATAAAACACGGAATGCGCTGTTCATGCAAAGTGCGAATATGTTTTGAACGAGTTTTTCCACACGATTATGCTAGTGGATAGGTTTTGAAGAAAGCGTAACTGTACACTTTGTATCCCTTTTGCTTTTTCTTTAACGAGAAGAATTACGAATACCGGTTGCGATAGCATATATGAAATTTTTTGTATAATCTTGTATAGTAAAAACCAGTTAAATATCATATAGTATATACCCCTGTTGTTCGTATCTACTACATATTTTAGCTTTTTTTTATGTATGGAGTTCTGTGTACACTAAAAACTCGACCAATCCTGAACCGTCGCTTCTGAAACTTTTCACACATTAAGTTTAAGTACTACAGATGTTGTTGAAGGTTTGTTTGATCACTATTTTTGATAAAATCATCTAAATTTTACAATTGAAACTCAGTTTTACTAGCACAAACAAAACAAGCATGTAAACAAATGTCAAGGTGTATCCAACATCCCTAAGGTTTATACAACACAGGGAAAATGATGAAATATCAAACATTTTAAATATGTCGTTATTGTAACTATTAAATCCAAATATATCTCTCAAGTATTAGTTCAAACCACAATTCTTTACTCAATCCCTTCGTCACCGAGCAACGCCGGGGCGTCAAGCTAGTTTACCTTATTTTCATTTTATATATTTTTAATTTTGGTTTTACAGTTTTTAACTGCCATTTTTTTTTAAATGAATACATTTGCATTTACTACTTTCTAAAAATAAAGTAATGTAATTTGTGTATCTAAAATTTTGTGTAAGGGATATCCATGATACAAATAATAAACACCCCGAACAATAGGACAAATTATTCTGTTTGGTTAGACATGTCGAAAAGTTTTATTTTTCCTTTTTGTCATTTACATTTCATTTGCAGACGGTTCAATCGTAACATAACTACATTCCTCACCAATATATGATTCCCATTATATACATTATGCTCCCTCAGGTGCACTGTCAAGTTTCATAAAGCGCTGCGGGACACGAGACTAATGATGTGGCAAAGCCGGAATGTAGGTACTTACGCAAATGAATCACTTGGCGAAATATTAATCACTCCGATTCAGGCCGCAACAAATCAAAACCCAACTCCTTTTGGAAGAAGATTTTTCGGTTGGTTGCAAGTATTTTTCAATCAACGGTTATGATGATTTATGACGTCTGTTTTTCTCTTCAACTTACCGCTACCGGTTATGTGCTTTTAATGCTGTTTCCATGATCAGGAAGCAAAAAAGGGTCTATGCGTTTCTACGCAACTTGTTAGAGCATTTCCTCCTGAATTGGTTTGGATCAGTGCAATTACCTACGCCCTTTCCACACGTAGCAGAGTTCTGCTTGCTTATTTATCGCTCCGCACGTTGGAAGCGCATCCCATGAAAAATCACCACCAGGAAAATTATGTGGAAAACTCAATGCATGCACCGATGCACCGAGCATGTGCACGGTTCCGTAACGTCTCTTTGATGCGAATCTGATTGAAATCGTGGAAACCCAGTACTAGTTTTCGTACGATTGCTCTTATTTTGTATAATTTGTCTCTTCACCAAAACCAAACGGACAATTGAAGTGAAAAATTGACCACCAACGTCCGGAGTGAACGAAGCACTCAAGGATAATGTAAAATGCAAGCTCTTTCCTGCACACGGAAGTCGAGAAAAAATATATTGGAGGAAAAAGGAAAAGTTTATCCACCATCCATCATATTGTAGAGGTGAGAAGTGAAAGGAAAAATCTATCCACCGTCAACTGGTTTAATGGGACCTCCCTTTATTATGCAAACTCAAACCCCGACAATGGTGTCGTAAATTTAAAGTTGATTTATGATTTCCAAGCCAGGGCATAGTGTGAGAAAAATGACAATAGGAAGAGGCAAGTCGTATCCGAGGAAAATGCAGCTCGTCGTGTGAATGCAACGTTGATGGAAGCATTGGAAAATACTCCGATAACGGAAGGATTCGTTTACGGAGCTGCTTTACGAAAGGTTGTTATCCTCCCCCAATGGAAGTGAGCGGGACCGTTCGAAAATTTCTTGGATTCCCGAAGCGTGTTTTTCGAGGTTCCCTACCATAAACCGGGACGAAGTATTACTGGCATAAAATTAATATAAAGAAACACAGAGCGATAAGGGAGTTTCAAATTTAATTCAAAAATCTTCACCAAATGGGAATTCGTTGTACGACCAAAGATCACGCATAATTTGGAGCGGATGAGCGACCCATCACCAACACCGTTGGACGTCCCATGAAAAGATATGGAACTTACCGAGAGGATTTTTAATTTCTTTTCAGGCCACATTTTCTAGAAAAACGAGGTAGACAACCTTAGCATCCATGTCTGCTCTCAACAAGGTAGTTTCGGGCGCTCGATGAAAAGGGAAAAATTTAAATAAAAATGGGAACTCTTATTACAATTTATGAACATACCCCGGTACCTTCCCGGCGTACACCAACCCCGAACACAAACTGGCATCGATAAACTCCGGATTGTGAAATGGTACACGATGGCAAATATGTTTTCGTCCAAACGGAAAGTAGTGGAAAGTGGGGCAAAAAGCACTGATGAACTAAACTGAACCGGTATGTTTTAAGCTGAATTGTGCAAACTATAAATTTATTAAAGAGTGGAAGAAACACATCTTTCACTTCGTGACTTAATTTGGTCAATACTACTGCCATTACAACGGCAATTGTTTTTTATATTTGTTGTATAAGTTTGACATTCAATATATACACCTGAACGGTGTATGTTTCTATGAAACGCCGAAGATCCCTCTTAAAATCTGATCTGATCTTGAAAAAGTTTGGTTTTGCATTTTATTTTTATTTTTTATCTTATTGATATATTGTGGTAACCAAATAGACACTGGACTGTTAAACGACGTCCAATATATTCTTATACAAATTTAAAGTAAGATTTTCTTGGTAGTTTTTTCGAACTTAAAGCTATAATTTAAGAGTTCAGTTACAGCACAAGTTTTCGAATAATATCATCACCAAATTTTTTGTCTGGTTGAAATGTGTTTGAAACCCGAATCATTCGACTTGCACGTCTTCTAATCGTTTTTTTTCAAATTCGATGGAATGCGGTATTGAACTGGGTCAAAGTTGAGATCTTTTGTTTGGTTTTCATCAATAGCATATATGGTAAGTTGAAATAATTCATTAGATTGAGATCTGGTCAGTCAGGAGGTTAATCTTCCTGTATAAAACATTCAGGCAAGTTGTTCGTTCTCTTCAACTAATCAAATGCTGTAATTCAATAGCTGTATTTGCAGGTTTTTCCTTTGTTTCAAACACGTTATGATCTTTCTTTATGATTTTTTTCTATGTCGTTAATGAAAATAGAGAATGGTAATATATTTTTCACCGTGTAATGGTCTTCTCGAAATGAGTGCTTTTTTGCATTACGGGTACATATTCCCTCATCTAGCCTTACCAAATTCTGCTCTCCGTAGAACCAGATAAGCCGATGCTGGTGGTGTTGAGTACAGTTTCGTTAGCAATGATTTTCGAGTCTGCCCAAACCTCTATGCACTACAAATACACGTTCGTTTTTATATTCTACACACCAGTTTTGCATGCGAACGACCGCTTTACTCCCCAGGGAGGTTGCTTTCCCGATTCGGATGAGAAGGCACAATTTGGCGTTTTCCTACGAGTTTTCCGTTTATCGCCAACTTTCCAGCACATTCACGGGACGCACCAGAAAAAGTAAAATAAATAAAAACCTATGTCTAAAAGGATGTTAATACCCGGGAATATATTGTTCATGCAATCTGGTTCCAGGAAAATATTAAAAAGCACGGGTTTTTGCATGTAATCAGGATGAAATTGTGAAAAGAGGCGAAAATGCATTCGATTCTCATTTTCCTAGAATAGGAGGAAGCGAAATAATTTTTCATCGTCAAAAATTCTTCCTCCTAATGATTCCTTTTGTAAAAGTATGTCTTATTCCTTATTCATTTGCTCAGAATTCGTATCGAAATTCACTCTTACTGAAAGTTTGTTCGACCATCGATTGAAAAGGTATTTTTTCAGGACCTTTATCGTGCAAATATAAAGATTGTTTCGAAGGCGTTCTTTTAAAGATTCAACAGAATGTCGAGTAGAACAAAAAACCGGGTAATGGTTTGTAATGCAACATGAGGATATTTCCTCTCGAACAGACGAAAATAAAATGGCTCTTCCCTCCATTCCGTTGCGTTGCATTCCTGTTTTATTAATCGCTCCAAATGAAGACGTCATCACACACCTATGATTGTTTTTTAGTACGTTCCACGTTTTGGTCCCTTGGGAAACAGACATGCTGAACAAACAGGAAGAAATCGTCCGAAAAAGGGGTTTTATGGAGATCCTCCAACAGTTGGTCCGACTCTGGAATCACAATCCATACGGGGCGATATGAATACAGCAAAAATGTCTAGTACTCGTTGTGGGAAAAATATATTAATTTTCGAAATGTTGGATATGCTTTCCCCTCGTTTGCGTTTAAATCGACACGCTGAGAAGTAATGGAGTCATTTGATTATTTTCCTTACAAAACCAAGCAGGGTTACGAGTAAGTGTAAGGTAAACACGCACATTTGATGTCCTCGGCTACATTCCACAATTGCCCCATTATCAGACGGTAACAAGCCTTCAGCTATTACAAGTATGCGTTTTTTATGAAAGAAAACGGATGATATGAAACCCTAACGAAGATATGAAACCCCGAACGTGACTCTATTCGAATGTCGGGGCTTTTTTGCAACATTGCGCCGGATCGCAATGTGTTCGGAAAATGCTCTGTCCCCTTGTCACAAGATTCCGCCGATCCTGGAGAATATAAATAATATTACGCTTTCCCTCTTTTTCTGTTTGAAACCCTTTAAAACTAGATCTTCATCTTTTCCCTATCGGAAATGCGAAATACCGACAGCCAAGACTCGGGACTTGGAGCAAACGTTTTGTCAACATTTTAATTCAATTTTTGCCACCAACCACTGCGAAGGAATTTTTCGGTTTCTTTCAAATCATTCCTTTTCCGCACACGGCGGTATCCGTCCTCCGGTGCGACATAAAAGGCCTGCTTCGTCCTGCGTGTTCTCAAAGGCAAAGGGGCTTTGACTTTCGGTCGACACCGGGTTCCCATTTTTATAACTCTTTCCTGTATAGAAAATTGCTTTTTAATGGTGTCGAATTAAATTATGCTTCTCGCCATGCGTTTAGGAAACACCATGGAAACCGTTAGAAAAAGCATAGAGTGTCACGAGATTTGATCGGCAGGAGGACAAAACGTTATCAGGAAGTCAAACATCCGTTGCTTGTTGCCCGAACATACATTGGGCTTCTGAGTTTCCCTACATATTACGGTGAAGAATTGGAAAGAGGATCGAGTTGATAGGAAGAAACGAACAAGAAATCAAATTCATGATTAAAAATATAACCGCATTGGGCAGACATCATAATTTTATACTATCACATTTATATAATCGCACCCACACACAGCATCATGAAGCAATTTTCTCCTTAACCATGAGCATAACTCAACTTGTCATAGCTCATTAGAAATCACGTACGGGAAAATCGAACCAATACAGTCTGTCTCGTAAGGGTCGGAAAATATGGTCGCAAATTTTCACATTCTAACGACCGGTAGAGGAGCAGATGATTGACGCTTGGCCTTAATCAGTTAACTCAGATAAAAATAGTCGTTTTGGTAGGGAAGCCCGACTGCTGAGGATCGAATTTGGAACGTTCTGTTTGGTTCATTTGATGGACGAAAGTCACGCCAAATTAGAGCAACGAGTTGTTCTTTGAATTTGCCTGCGGTAATATCTTAATCGTTTTTTTATTTATTTTTATGTCCCACCAATCGTCCGAAAGAAAACACATTTTTAATGTTTACCAAAGATAAAGATTCAAGGCAGAGCATTTGTCAGGATACCTTTCAGATTTAATGAATTTGGCACCAGTGATCCACATATCAATCACGCGAATTTAATAACCTTGAGTCTTCTATGGACCTGTTTGTCAACTACGTCAGGTCAAATAAAAATAAATTGAACTACAGTCTGTTCCCGAGTTACGCGGTTTTTGCGTTCCACAGAAATCCGCGTATCTCGAATTTCCGCGTATCTCGAATATTGCATGACACATAGTTTATATTAGGAGTTAAGAGATCGAGCTATTGTGTACATGTATCATCGAATATTCAAAATTTTTCTTTGTCCATTAATATGAATGCAATGCAAGCGTATTCAAACTACATAAATTGCAACAAACGAAATTAAAAGCGTAAGTTATGCAAATGTGTAATTTACACATTTTTTCGTGTGGTTGTACATCTCAGGAATTTAAATCGATGTAATAAACCCAATCTACTGTCAAATTTTGAAAACCGCGTATCTCCGAATCCGCGTAAGTCGAGAACCGCGTAACTCGAGAACAGACTGTAAATAAATAAATGTCTTGGGATTTTCTATTTTTATATGAGTTCTTCTTCTTCTTGGCGTAACGACCTCTTGGTCATGCCTGCCCCTTAAAGGCTTCTTCTTCTTCTTCTTCTTGGCGTAACGACCTCTTGGTAATGCCTGCCCGTTAAGGGCTTACGAGACTTGTTTACCTGTTGTACGTGGATAGTCAGTCCTCTCGTACAGGGCAGGGTCCGGTCTCGGTTAGGATTCGAACCCACGCCGTCGAGATGGTGAGCCCCGGCGCTCATGGACCGATTTTCTAACCGGCGCTACCGCTCGGCTGTCGCGGACCCCCTTTTATATGAGTTCATCCCTTAATTTTTCAGCAATGTTTAAGGACAACCTTTTCGTAACGAATTTAATGAAGCTATCGTACGACTTCCATAACTGCCTTTCTCACAGCAGGAGTTAATTATTTGTTTTATCTGTGTGTGGTTTGCTATAGCCTATAATGTAGTTCCATTCTGGATCGGGGAAAGAAGATCGATTCGAAGTAAGACATCGAGTGCGACGCAATGAGGTCCGCTTTACATGTTATGGCCAATTTCCCGCGGGACAGTGTTGGCGAAAGATAAAATATGAAAAACGACTGAATGCATTTGTTGCCTTGTTGCTGCCTGCTGAGGCCGTTTTGTGTATTTGCAAGCGTTTCTTCACAAACGGTACATTTTTGGTGATAAAAGTTTGCTCTAAAAAATATTTTTATTGCTGTCGCTATTGGAAATCGCACGTTTTGCAGTCAGACAGTTTTTCCGCGAAAAGGGGGAATGAAAGAAGGGGAATACCTTTCCATAGATGTTGCTTTCCCTCAGGATTAGTTGTTGGTCCTTTTTATTTTCCCAGCAATCTCTTTTCCACTCCTTCTATCACGCAAGAAAATCGGGTTCATGTTGGCTTGGCAAATGTTGGTTTGTCGTTTTCTGTTTTTCCAGTCGGAAAAACCCCGGAAGACTGCTCTCACTGGACCGAAGAAACTCGACAGTTGTTGCAATCGTAAAAATAGTGCTATCCTCTTAAGGACGACAATTCCCGATTCCGACGCCAACGAGGGTGATGGTGATGATGATCCTACTTTTCTTTAATCCAAGTCCTTACAAGTCATCTTTATTTCCTGTTCTGTCCTTCCTAAAACGCCATGCTCATTGCGGTGTTTCTGTTTTTCACTTACGTAGTTGCAATCTCTCGCACGGAACTTTCCACGGGTAGCACACACTTGCCTCGCAGGGATTCGGTGGTGTTCAGTTACAGGTATGAGTCATTATGCAAATTATTCGATGGGTTACCTTATTCCATCGAGGGGAGATTTTTCTTTTGCTAGCCTCCCTCCAAAAAAAGATAATAATGCACGCAATGATGGGCATGTAGGAAGGAAAATTTCTTCCAAAGCCATCCACTACACTGCTAAGACAGGACGGCCAAGGCCGTACGTCGTGCAAGAGAATGAATAAATTATTCCTCACATTAAAAATCATAATCTGAAGAAACACTTGCTTTCAAGCAATCGAGGCCAGTTTTACGCAGTTTTTGCAGAAGTTAGTTTTTTCCCTCGAACGAACCGTGAATGTGACGAACCGTTGAGGGTCCTATTCTTTTCCATCGCAAAACTTTCCCTCAATTCCCACCGGGACGGATGGTTCGAAGGCGTCAGAGCGTAAATCTTCAAACTCTCAAACAGTGCTCCTGGGACAACTTTCCCCGGCGCATTGTGTGTATCATTTTGTCTTCTTCCTTCGTCACACAGATCCCTTGTACGTTGAAACCCTCAGTTGCATACTCAACATCTCAATGATAAAACCCATTTTTCATGAATTATGGTCTGAGTGTGTGAAGTGTGCATCTTATGGATACATGAACACGTTTTTCCGGGAACGTTCAACAACACAATGAAAACCAATTGGCAATTTTTGTTCCTTTCCATTGAGTTACTGACAGTAGGAGAAACGGAAATATAGGAAAATGAAAAGAAAAGGGGAAAAAGTTGACAAAACCCTTGTGTGCACATTCCATGCGCCGGTTTTGTTAAAAGTGTAAACTTACCCAATTTGGTGCCTAACGCAGCGGATAACAAAGCACGAGTTCCATGCATATTCAATTAACCAATAAACGTGTAAAATAGGTGCAAACTTCATTTCTATTCTATTGAAACCGAGATAACCGAGTTTAACAGATTGGCAAACATTCATCAACAACATGCAACATCCCACCAACATCACTCAGACGATACCTAAGGAGACAATAGTTCTGATGTTCTTCGGGAAATGGTTGACCCTTTCGAGCATGCTGGTGTCAAGCAGCACGGAATTTTATCTTCAAACTTCATCCGCACTTTAAAGCTGACGCTGCAGCAAATGCATTCCACAAGAGTTTGAAGGATTCTCTTATTTTGGGTGATACAATAATGGATTATGGAATGAAACGGATTGAGGAAGCCATTCCAAGCACAAAACGTGTAGATACTAGACAAAATAAAACAAAACATCCATGAAAAAGAAGCAACACATTTTATTTTGCACTGGATACCGATAGGATGCATATTTGCAAGAAGTTTGTGACCCGAATACGTAGAACGAGTCGGATTCAGCAAGTTGATATAAATGAGTTTTATAGTGTGCGCAGATAGACATGCAAAAGTTCTTCTCAAAAGCACGTGGTTTAATTAAGCAAAGAGAGCCAGCAGTGACGTTTTATGGATCCATTAAAAATTGTAGTTTTTCACCAGATAGTACAAAATGACGATAAATGAAGTAGTAGTGGTTACGGTCATATTTGTTGGTTTTCTTATGATGCCTTATTTACGTTCAAGCGGACGAAGCTACATGTTCCAGCTACCGCTTTGCATCTAATGCACTGTCAATTTGCTAACTTTTAGAAGGTAGCTTGTAGGTGAGCTATTCTGGCTGCAAAGCGGCAGCGAATGTTGTGAATGCCGCTGAAAGACTATCGGGGATTAAAGATCCACCTGTGCAAGAAGTTTGAACATATATTTCCATACGAAAACGGTTCGTCTAAGCGTAGACGATGCAGAGTGCTCGGGAAAAACTGGCCGAAAGTTGCAAGGCGGATGCACCTCGAAAAGGTGAGTGAATCACTTGGTGCAGTGGCTCGTTTTAGAACTAAACGGTAAACGAATCGTAATCGCTGGTATCTCGTGTATCGTCGATATCCGGATCAAGCGTCATCTGTGCTTTGTTTATGTTTTGCAATTTGATAAAAGTTACAAAATAATCACTGAATTTCGATAAATATTCGCGATCGAATGAACTATTGATTACGCGTGCGATTATAGGGTCGGTGAGCCAAAATTCTTTTTGACAAATTGAGCAGCGGAATGACACGATTACGCTAGCGATTCGATTCGTTTGCTGTTCCCCCAATATTTTTGCACAAATATTTACGCTCCAAATGCGTTCGCTAACGAAACGCAAAAACTGCCAACAACAGGCAAAACAAGGATTCAGGTTCCGGTCAGGATGTTAGAAAATGAGCATCTTCTACATGGTGTTTTTCGGGGGACATCTTTGCATAGAGGATGTTGGTGTTGGTTAATTTAGATAAAAGCTTCATCCTCGTCATTTGCCACTTCACCGTCCGTTCATCTAGATCAGGGGTCGGCAAAGTGCGGCCCGCGGGCCAAATCCGGCCCGCCAAATGATTTTATCCGGCCCGTAAGAATATTTAAGTGCTTCATACTAAAAACCCATCCCAATTTTGATCGGATTTGTTGACGATGTCAGATTTATTTTCTTCCCAAAAATGAAGATGATGATTGTTTAACGAGGTGTTCCTGTTATATGTTTTTCGATAACATTTTAAATATTTTATCTTTTATCACTTTTTATGCAACTTTGCTATTTAGAAAGTTCCACTCTCCATTACAAAGGGTATTACTTTGAAAAATGGAAGGATCGTTTAAAGTATCCGGCCCGCGCCTTCGGTTTCTCTTTAATCATCTGGCCCTTTTTGAAAAACGTCTGCCGATCCCTGATCTAGATGAAGGAGCGAACCCTGGATGAAACGGGCTTTTAATTTGCTCGGCATTTTTTCGTCTTCTCGACGCATGCAAAGTGCAGCGTTTCCTCCGTTGCATCCTGAAATAACAGCCAATCTTATTGTTCCGAAGTGTGTAGAGGTTCTCGATGCGCGTTTTATAATTTTCTTTTCAAACGTGGAAAATGTTCTCTTGGAAGGCGCTCTTAGGAGGGATGAAACAAAATAAAAGAGGCCTCTCATCCCAGCAGAAAAGGGAAATGCAAATAAAGGCATGCAATTCGATCGTTTGAAAGACATTAGCTAAGTGTGACATCCAGCCTCGCGTCAAGACCAAAGCAAAGAAAATACCCGGAATATTTTATAATGAAAAACATCTTTTAAAAACAAATTTTAAAAAACACCTATGAAAAATAACATTTGATATTTATCTGAACCCTTAGATTTCAGAATATTTATGTTTTCTGCGACAATGAAACAATTGGTCAACAAATTTAAAAAAAAATTCTTTTTTAATCTTTTATTCCCGCACTTTTCAAAACGTTTGTATATTTGTTTGTTTTTCAGTAATTGAACCTTATTTTCAGTGAACTAATAATCTCGTCCAGCGAAAGCTGACAAAAGAAAGGAAACGCCTTCTTGTTTTAAAATAAGAAAATATCATACATAAAAAATTGTAGTAGCTGAATATTTTCCACCAACCAGATATTGATTATATGCGTCAGTTAGAATTCATGATCACAAAATAGTAATAATTCCATTACAAGTTAAAATTATTGGAACAAAGTTTTTATTAGGAGGCTTAAACGCATACAAAAATAATAAATTGGCTTAACTGCGACGGTTTTGAAAATCTTTTCAATTTTGATTTGAAATCTAAGGTTTTAAAATATAAAATGTATTCATTATTTCGTGTTCGCAATAGCCTCAACTTCGATTTAAAACCCGCAGTATGATAATAATTCCTTCCATCGGCTGCTGAAAATATGTTCTATGGTGAAAACTTCCTGGAACAACAAGCCAGACAGGACGTTTCGTAGTTTTCTCATGCTACAATAATGTCCCGAAACGTAACGAGGCCTCGTCCCCGTCATCAAAGCACAGGAACGATCACAAAGTGCGTGTTTCCGTTAATTGCATGTTGTTGATGTGTGTACTATGCTCGTATGTCCCATTTGGCTTCCCCTTGGATGCGATGGGGAAGGAGAAGCTACCTTTGTGCCACTTGTTCCCATTACCATTACACTTTCAGGACATTGCTTGTTCCGTTTCTAGGGCCTGGAGGAAGTCGTAGGAAGGGGAACGAATTCGGGAGCAATAATCTCTGCCAGATCCTGTCTCCAAATTTCCTATCATCACCATCATCATTATTATCATCATCGACATTAAGCACCGGATCGAACACGTATTGGGTTAGTTTTTGGGCAGTCAGAAGGTGATACCGATTTTGGTGAAAAGCAGGAGAATAAGGACTGCTGAAGAGAGGGTAGGAAAGGGATCGTTGGTCTGCACGCCGCTCTCAGCTCTCACGTACCTATACCTCCCTCATATAGCTTTTTTTTTGTTACATACACACACACATAAAGGTACGCGTTTGTATGTGATTAATCCTGTGGTTCAGCCATCAAAACCATTCTACACGTTCCGGTGTCTTCCCAATCCATTGCGGAACGAGTCGAAGCGTAAAGGACATTTTCGAAGTTGGAAGGTTTGACGGGGGGGGGTAGAGATGAGGATTCCAAAAGAACGCATCGTCCGAGCAGGCGGTGCAAAATTAAATCGAATCACAACATGTATTTCATTATGGTTATTCCCGGTTGGACGAAACACACACATGCTCAACTCAACTTACGTTTTACTACTTCGGTGGTCGATAGGATTTAACGGCGTCAAATTTGTCCGCCTCTGAATATCGGAGGTATCCACGCGATGAAAATGGAAGCCGGTTGGTATCCACAAACCGACACCACCGTTGGTCAACGAGCCATACCGAAGTCGACTGAAGGGGTTTTCCAGGCTTGGAAACGATGGTGGGAAAAAGCAATACACTTTTCCGCATCTGCAACATCGGTGCCAATATGTACCATCTACGTGGACACTAATCGCGTCACAATTTCGCTTCCAAAAACCCATCGTTCCGCTGATGGTTTAGCTTTGGTTAATGTTGAACTGTGGAGGGATGAGAGGTGAATTGGAAACATACCGTGATGTGCCTTTTTATTCAATTCAGCTTCACTTCACACCTCTTACACCAGGCCGTGTGCGATGTGGAAACTCGATGAAAATCCAACTTATTTTGATGTCGGTTGTTTTTCCCGCGCTCGCGTTGACGATCCACTTTTGTCGCCAAGATGATACTCGACCGAACATCATATACGAATTTCGTGCACCTATGTAGTGCGTGCTCTATAAGCTGTGGTACAAAAAATGGTCATTGTTTTCCCAACAGTGAGCAAGAGTGTCCAACCTCATGATATAGAACATGTTAGTGAATAATATTTCTTAAAACACACGTCACACACCTATTGACGGGTTATTGGCTCCAATTCGTTGTCAGTGCCCAGTACGGGCCAGCCTCTGCTCTTCTTCCCACATGACCTGCAGCTTCGACGCCATCGTCCGGATTCCAGCTCTTACTGCCTCCATCTTTTCCTCCGAAGCACACATCACTTCTGTAAGGTTTCGCGTCGTCAGCACTACTCCACAGCTCTGCACCATTTTGACTCGTTTTTCGAGGAAACGAAGACACTTAAACAGGACATGTTTTGCGTCATCCACCATCTTGCTGCACCGGTGCAGGCAGGTGGCAGCACCCATGACCATAGGGAAACTGCGCGGTGTACAAGTTGATCTTTCCGTGTTTCCTCCCTATACACGACGCTGGGATAAGGACGTGTGTCCATCGTCCCCTGCTAGAACTGTCCCATCTGCTTAGCCACTTCCGGATCGTCCCCTGCTTGACCGCCGATATCACAGCACTAGAGCTGCCACCTCCTGCCGCCTTCCCCCGATAGCACTCGGCGTGTTCCTCGACCAACAAGCACGTGAGAACAATTCCCGCAATTGCCGCGACGGCATCCAAGGATATCGTCCGGTATGCACAGGATACCCGTTTAGCCAGTAGCCTATGTACCCTTCCGATAATTTCCTGGTACGTTTTGGCGCTCACTGGTGCCGTTAACCGTAACGCTGGCGTAGCCACCGTCTCTAAGAGGCAGTATTTACTACTGCTAGGTCCTGCGGTGTTCGATATGATACGCGAGATGGCTGCTGCAGTCTGCGTTGCCCTGTCAGGGAAGAAAAGTGTCGTATGTGTTGTGGAAGGGTTTGGCAGGAATAAACGGGAGCGTAGATCCAATCAATGGTGCATCAAAATTTTTTTATTTGCCCTTCCGTGATGGACCCGCATCCGCCTTCCATCATACTTCCTCCATACGTTGCCATCCGGGACTACACTGTGCCAATCGGTAAGTGGGACGATCAAAAAAAGAACACTTGTCTGACTTTGCGATCAATTTTAGGGTACTTAGAATTGATAACAATGAATTTCGCTTATCACATCTTCTTTGTCTACCTTTCTACAAAGCATGTGCAAAATGAGAGAGTAAAAATCGGCCACAAAGCGGCGCAATGATCGAAAAAGTGCAAAAAGTCATAATTTTGCCAGTCAAACGTAAAGTTGGACACTTTGTATTACCAAGAATTTCTGCGGCTTAAGTGTTGTGGAAGCTAGCTTAGGCACGTAAAAACATTTTCTAATGATCTATCATATACTTAACCATTGTTATATGTACACAAAAAATGAGTTGTGATAAATTATTTACACTTTGTGGTTGATATATGTTACACCACTGAAAGGAATGAAATATTATCTTTTTTATCATATTAATCGATTAAAAATGCCAAAAATTATATGGTTTTATCAATTTAACCAAAGTTACTGTTTTGCGATACACCAACAATCGATAAAAAAGCCCATATTGTCAAAAATATAACTTGAAATAGGTCATCTTACAATAAACTTAAAGGACGATGATGTGAGATTGATTTAAAAACCAACTGAATTGAAGTCTTTTCCTCTATTATAGATGTCTAAGAATGTAATAAAACAATGAAAGGATTCAGAAGGTTCGAAATTATTTCCAGAACATACCCGCAGAACCCGCAAACAACACCTTTACTTTTCAAAACTTTATATTGACGATGATTTTAGATTATGTTGAAAGGTACTCTGCATATCTCGTTCAAATGCGTTAATTTAATGTGGTAATTGTCGTCACAGTAAGTATGACTTACATATGAAGCAAACATAAACAGTTTTGGTTAGAAAGGTGGACAGTTTTCTAACGCAAAACGGAGCTAACGCGTTTTAAAAAATGGTTGTTTTAACTTCTATTCCTTGGGGGTCATTTGATAATGTTGTAGGTGTTCATGTGATCAGAATTAACTGAAAAACTTGTTTTTAATTAAAGTACGATCGATACACATTACAATTTTCATATGATGAAAAATTATGACGGATATTGTTGATATAGTTTGACTATTCCAAGATTAAGAGTTCCGCCAGGTTAACTATGCTCACTATAAGCTACGAATAACACAAAAGTTGCTTCTCTAAATCAGCCTCAAAGTTCAAAAGAATCTTTCTGAATCTCCAGCTTGAAATCCAATAGCCGATTTGAGCAAAATTGTACAGTATACTATGTTACAAACATTTGATAGTATAAATTGGTGCTAAAACGAACATAAAGAATAAATTTGAGCAGAAATGTGCAACAAAGTTGAAAAAAACTATTGTCAAGCATCAACAAACAGTCATAGAATATAACAGAAATAACAACATCAAAAACTTCTGAAAATAGTTCAACAAACCACGTATTAAACCTGAATAGCAAGTGTCCAACTTTACGTTTGGCTGGCAAAATTATGACTTTTTACACTTTTTTGATCATTGCGCTTATTTGTGATCGATTTTTACTCTCTCTTTTTGCACATGCTTCGTAGAAAGGTAGACAGAGAAAATGTGATAAGCGAATTTCATTGTTGTCATTTCTAAGTACCCTAAAATTGATCGCAAAGCCAGACAAGTGATCTTTTTTTGACCGTCCCACTTACCGATTGGCCCACTGTATATTTATTTTTGATATGGGGCCTTCTGTTGCTTCGTTTTGTGGGCTTCCAGGAGCATTATATTTAAATTCTGTCCTGTTTCTTTCCATCGTCATACACGGAACATTTGTTCGTTGGGAGGCCGTTTAACCGTCTACTGCGCCGTAAATGGTCTTGCCAAAGACGAAAGCGTTGATAGTGAAACATTAAATCAAACAAACGTGACTCGTTTCGTGACACAAAACTCGGACCGGAGGCTAGTAAATCGGTTCCGTCAAACGTCCATTAGCATACAACAAAACAATCAAATAGAACGGAAAAATCGAGGAAGAAAAAACTAAACAGCACGTTTCCATTCCTGCGCAACGTAAGGGTCAAATTGCCCGAGGCCGGCTTCATCCGGTGGACGAATGAATGCTGGGAAAGAATAACAAATAACTATCAGTGGTAAAGCCGGTTTTCCCGGGCTCCCGTAAATTTAGGAACTGTTTGGCCCATGACGAAATGTTCTTAGTTGGACGTACACTGGGCCCAAAGTTAATCCGGACGTTCAAAAAATGAGCATACGTCCGACTTTGTGGTCGATTTTAGAGTACTTAGAATTGATAACAATGATTTTTGTTCATTGCATCTTCTTGGTGCACCTTCGTACGAAGTACGTGCAAAAAGAACGGTGAAAAAAATCGTACCAAAGCGGCGCAAAAAACAATAGAGTGGAAAAAGTCAGAATTTTGACGGCCAATCGCAAAGTCGGACAGTTATATTTCATCGTACTTTTGTTAGCTAAAGTGGTGTGTAAGTTAGTTTCGACACTTGATATTTTTTATTATCGATGCACATGACCCTTGGGCATCGTTAGAAGCACTCGGATGATTCGATTTATTATATTATTGAAGTTTTTATTAAAATATTCGTCACACTACTTGGTTGGAACGCTTGATGTAAGGTACCGTTATTACCCTCCAAAGTACAGTTTCTTCCAAGAAGAAACATGTTCAGCTGAACGCTTTCGAATGCTTTCCATCCGATGCTCAACCGAAGTGCTTCAGTTTTCTTGCGAGCAAAGTTTATGAAGTTTGTAAAGTACTTTCTCGTTAAAGAAAGTACTGAACGTTAGCAATCAAGCGACGCACTTAAACTTTTGGAACAACTCTTTTTAAAAAATCTTTAATCTTTACTTGGTGGTTCCGGTGGAAGCGCACAAGGACCTAAAACCTAAAAAGGAGGAAACACAAAAAAGCGATGGTACAAACGGGCAAGTTTAGGTGTTTTTTTGGCTTGTTTAGGGTTGGAACTGTTGTGTTGGTGTTCGTCTTCTCGAAGTGGTTCCAAATTCAATTTGCATAAACATTTGATCGTTCGCTTTGCGTAGTTGCTGCCTTCACTTGAGCGGAAGAAAAAACCTACGAAACTTCGGCAAATTTCGGCATCAAGAAAGTGATTTGAGAATCTTCTGACTATCCTTGTCACCAACCACACACCGTTGTTGAGCTCGGGGCAAACATCATTAGAACAACCATCGACGAGCAACTTAATCAACCGTTGTCAGAACGTTAATCTTGCTAACCGACGTTTTCGGCCTTTGCTGTGGAGGCAGATATCCAAATACGAGAACAGAGTTGGAAAGAGAAATTGGCCAGAACAGCATGAAACCCGTTAGTGAGGAATCCCGGTGAATTGAGCACGATACTTGACACGATGGGAGGAAACGAGAGCGAACTCTAATGCGGGGGATGGTGCATCGAGTGTGCGGTCAAAGCATATATTATCCAATTTTGAAAACAAATATAAAATCATTTGAAAGATTAAACCAACGGTTGCACCATGCCGCGATGCCTATCAGGAAGTTAGTTAGCACTAGGAAAACGAGACGAACGGAAGAGAACAAAACTAATTCGACTATGACCTGAGAACTAATTGGTCCTTTAAATAGAACTCTACGTCTCTTCGTCCTCTCTACGAAAGGAAGGAACGATTTTCCTAGTTCCATAACTCTTCCCGGAATCTCTTCCTCTTGGTGACCGTCTAGCTCATTCGGTCAGTGGAGTCCGAATACTAACAGCTGGTTACGGCGGTGATTTGTGAAAGGCCGGTTCGGGGAGGTTCACCAGATTAGAAGAAGTAGATCGAGTGGAGAAGAATTGGAAAGGAAAAGATGGAAAGCCAAAACCAGAAGCAAAATTTGAAAGGCACAAGAACCGGCCCTCGTTCCGCGGATTCGGTTGACGGGTATCCGTTCGAAAAGCTTACGACTGTTTTGACTGCTTGCCGACGCCACTAAAAGCCGGGAGGTTCTTTGACAGGGACAGGTTTTGTAAGGCGCTAGCAAATCGCGTGGTGAGGGAAAATTTAAATGAGACATTCGAACAAATCCGTAGGTATGACAGTTTTGTCGATAGCGACTGCGCGCTCAATAGTACATTCACCCTGATTGAGGCAGGTTTGTGTGCGCGGGATGATGGATTGAGAGAACTTGTTTGGGACTAAGATCGTTGACAGTTGTTGCCCATCTCGGGAGCTTTTACTCAAACGAAGTTGGAAAGTTTGGGACTTGTTTTGAGCTACTGCTGCTTAATCAAAAGTCATCTCTGCTGTTGGTTGTAGGAACAAACCGACGCTTATCTTGTCTCGGTTGGTGTTACCAACAATTATGGAGTTGCCACCGTTGCAGCTAAAGCCGTTCTATGAAGTGATAAATCATTCTTAATTTAGAGACAACAATCACTTTTCATATTGATCGGTCTGTTGTGGGATCTGCGGCTCCCAAGTGTGTCTGGATCGGGGTTTTTCACGCGGTGGTCTGAGCCCGTTTGAAACCAAGGCAAATGGCAACACGAGTAATTCCGGAAGCGCTAATCCTACCGCCATGCCCTCATGTTCTCATCCGCCACCCTTCAGACATTTGATTGACTAACGTCAACCTCTTCAGTATGCCCGCCTCGGAACAGAGCCAGTGATGACATAGAAACATACGTCCTCCTAACCTGCTGCTTGCTGTCAACGGCAAGATAATCACAAAATAATGAAGCCGTTTAAAGAACCCTGTCCGTCTGTAGAATCCCGTCGATCCGAGGGCTGTGGCAGTGACATGCAGTGTTTCTCAAATTATCACCCTCATCATCGTAGTTGGAACGAATAAAGCTACGAATAAAGATTAACGAAAACGAACTCGGAGAGAAAAATCAGCAAAGAAGTCAAATATTGACATCGATGGGGTATCCACCAAGAGAAGAAAGATCGAAAGTCGGTGTAATAGTGACAAGAAAAAAAAACAGTGACGAAAAAAGGTAGCGTGCGTATTTTTAATCATCATTGGAGTACAATATTAGCGAAGGTGTACCGAATCCATCAACCAAAACCAGGTTTTTACATGGATGAATATTTTTCGAATGTAGCTCAATGGTTTCTTATGTTGATCCGATGAGCCTTACGGTGTTCACATGAGACGGCATGATATCAAATGCTCCTATCCCTTCGGCCGCACAGCTACAGCAACAGAACACCGGAACGATTGTCAATCAGCCGTAATCAAGTAACAAGACCGGTCATAATCCGGGATGATTAGTTCAAGGTTCGGACGAAATTGTATGCTTTAGTAAGGACGGGAATTGAATTTATTCCTTACCGCTCAACAGGAAAGGTTTGAGGGATTTCTCCAAGCAGGATTTCGGAAGCGGGCCATTCTAAGGCATGTTCGAGAAGTCCACGAGCTGCTTCAGAATCGATATTTTTGATAGCCGGCTTAATATAATATCACCAACAATAATGGTGGCAGGAAGTTGCATTCGAGTTTTCTGATTCTGCCCAAAGTCATTCTCGTCCCATACACCACCGAACGCTATTCGACAGCAGAATCAGTGAGATCTCCTTTTGGCTGGATCCAGCATGCAAGTATCTTAACAAGTTTGGCGCGTCGTGCAATTTTTTACACACACCTAACAATCGTGATTCGAAATCCGCAATTCTCACCATTGCTCTGGCACGCTACCACCGCTTTCTGTTTTCTGGCCTCTGTGTGGTCTCCAGCAGGAGTAAATTCGTACGGACGGGTTCTACTTTTGCAACTTTTTAAGGTGCACGAACACGTTCGACGTTGCATTTAAATTATACCAAACTACAGATACAGATTCGTGTAGCGAGGAATTGAAAAATAAGAAACTAGAGCCAATGGTAGACAAAGAAATGGCAAACAATAACCTCACCGGAAAAACATTGCCGCCGGAAAAAATATCTTGCACGACACCGCACGGATATAGTTTACCGCAAGCGTGCTATAGCTTTTCAAATGAATTGAGACATTCCACACAACTCTCACACTCACTTTAATGGCATTTTTGCAGCACATAATGAGAAGAGATCCTTCGAGGCCATTGGTTTAGAGCGGCAGAGAGGTATGTATGGACAAAAAAAAATCAACTTACAACAAGAGTCATGAATTCTCGTATCTGCCGAAACGCTACCATCTACACGCAATTTATCGCCATTCGATAAAAGATACTTGTGTATAGTGGATTGAATGGATTCATATACATAAAGCTCCTTCCATAATCAGGCTAATTGAGGGATGTTTCACAATGTTTCATTTTGATAATTCCAAAGGTACGCTAAGTGGTAAAAACTCAATTGTTTTGGGTTCCTTTTGTTCCATTATATCGTTGTTAAATTTTGAGGTACTGTTTGAAGGACCCGGAAAAACGACAAGCACATTTGCTCCATCGGTCAAATCGATTGTGAGCTGGTTCAGGGGACAGCCTCTATCTTATCGTGTCCTCTTCGCGACAAGTTCATGCATGGATGTGCCTCGGTTTGCCACTGCAAACGGAAGTGTGTTAACGGATATAGTGTCTGGCATATGGGGCTTCTACTTTTGCTCCTAGAAAATAGGCTCTGCCTACCGAGCCAAAGTCATGTACTATTATGGTATATTCATTTTTTTCCTGCTTAGTGTCTCTCAGCGAACTTTACCCATGGAGATGCCTCTGAAGGGGCAAACAACACTGCGAGGTGTGCTAAAAAGATAACAATCTGCTCAGAACTAAAGACGAGAATCCGATTCAAAAGTACTGGAAGCTTACAATGGCGCCTGGCGGTGTGTATCTGTCAGGAAACCGCATCCGGAACCTGCAGAGCTCACACCTTGCGCTAAAAGAGCGGGGGAAACACTAAACGAAACGACAACGATGGCATTCGTTGTAAGGATCATTTAATGGTTTGGCCAGGATGTTTCGGGATGTTGGCGATGAGAAACAAGTGGAAACACATTTTGTATGGGAAGATGCACACGGGGTGTTCGAAATAGTTAAGTTACGAAATGATGAAACAGCAGTGGACTGTTTGTACAGTACTTAACGCAACGAAACCAAAAGTTTAATGATTTATAGCAGAACATATTTGAAAGTAAATTTTACGAAGAACATACAAATTGGTTTAAATTTAAAACATGTTCCATAAGTGATTGAAAAGTTTATTTAATTATTTTATTGTGAGTGGCATTGTTTGCATTGTTTCGTCTAGGGAAAGGAGTCTTTGTTTGCTAACGATATTTTTTTTATTCAAGTCCATGTTCAAACAAAGCATTCTGGATACAGAAGGATTGATTCAATGGATTTGCGGTGACTCTTCGAGGAGCTCCTCGTGGGGTACGACTTGTGGAATTGCGCGTAATTAGCTGCAGATTCTGTTTTATTCTCTCGGTCGTGTTTCTGCGTTCCAGATGCAAAACTCTCAGTCAAACAACGTTCCTGGGTTATCCCGGCCTGGAGTGCTCGATAATAGGACGGACCAGTTAAAAACAAGAAACAGGAGCCATTCTGCCACACAGAAGGCAGGAAAAAGAAGAGCGAAACCGCACCCGGGTAAAGACAAAGGGCTTAGCTTTTCGAGCTTTTAGTCACGGTTCGCTGACAAGAGGGCTCGGTTGTCATGTCAAAGTCTGAAGGGCTCGCACGTTGGCTCAAATGTGTTTCGCTTCCACATCCCTCATGTCCGGAGTCCGGAAGCGGATGGGCGGGTGCCACCAGTTATCGCATCCACCAGAAGGCTAAGTAAACAACCCGACCGCGATTCGTTGTGGCGTCGCGGCGATGAAGCGCTTCTAAAGAACACGAAATGCAATTAGCTTCCCGTGGCAGTCGTCAGCGGCATGGCGCTGAGGGAAAGCAATAAAAAGTCACATAAACGAGCGTAAACCTTCTAGCCGGTATAATCTTATCAACCAGACCGCGACCAACCGACAGAACTGGAGTTGAAAGGATGGATGCTCGTTTTGCAAATGTGGCCGTGTCAAGCTTGCTTGTGGTAGCCCGCTTTACATTTTGTGTTGTGGATAGGAGAATCTCCCGTCTACGGCAGATAAAACTGTCATGGTGCGATATAACATTGCGCTTTAACTTTGTCAAATGATACTATTTTGTTTATTGCCATCTTATAGGATTTCGACGAAGAAAAACGAAATCAACAAAACTCCATCAGATTATATTCCTGGGGAGCTTCAACGATGTACAAAATAACCTCTGATAGCATAGCGCTCTGGTAAGCTTAGAATTAATCTCAAATACCTCTCAAAACTAATCTCAAACTACTTTTAGATAATATTTCTTGTCCTCCGCTTGACCTACAGACAGATTCTCACAAGAACTGCATTGAAGAGAAGGGAGTCCTGCCTTGTCTGTTAGCCATATTGACCACATCTTCCATCACAGAAAGACACTTTTCTGGCTTACTTCTAATGTTGTTCTCTTTACGATAAACTCAAAACTTGTGCAAACACAACTGCAACTGCTTTTCGAGATGTTTATCATGCAATTAACACTTCCTTTAACAACATGGATTGGTGTCCAGGGAAAAACCACGTCATTCCGAGCGTGCCCGACCCACCCAATAGCAATAAGTTCTTTTTCGGATGTATGGTCACATCGTAAAATCTACTCCCAGCGGCACAACCAGGCAAAAACCCTCGATAGTAGTGAACGAAATCGTTGGTAGAAGACGAGGATCCACCAGATATAGCGGATATACCACGATAGATATACGGACGATGGAACTCTCTAGTTGTCAAATATTTGCACTTACATGATGCTCGCTTCGGTTGCTCAGTAGGCACCTTTCGTCCTGGGTGTTCGCTGGATGCCGATGTGTGTTTGCGCCAGAGAGGACACAATTCCGATAAAAGCTTAACGCCCCATACAGAACCTTCACTGTCGAAGGAACCGGATGGTGATGATCCATCGTGAACGGCTCACTTTCGCAGATAAACTTTTTTCCCGCAAACAACACGATCGTCCCCGGATCCCGAAATATTCGACGATAGGAATCGACGACAGTTTCATTTATCCAAACGCCCAACACCCATTGCTCATCGTTGGTGTCTGTTCGTCAATTTTATCCATTGCTCGAGTTAAATGGAATGGAAATAGTTCGGATATGCTCTTCGGGCGGAGTTGGATCATTCGGTATTCTTACTGGTTATTTATGGCGTATTGCCTGTGTGTCCCAGTAACATAAAGGATAAAGGATTCTTTACTAAACTATGGTAACTTATTTGATTCATCGGTTGGGTAATTTCGTCCATCCCGAAGAGAGCCTACCTAATTTTGATCGCTTGACAATGTGCTGATGAGAGTTGTATGGCCACAATAAAAAACGAGCCTCTGTTCCACCTTAATTTTCCAATGCTCTCATCAAAGTGTCTTCTCGGGACTGAATTCCGTTTAAGGCTAAACTTCCAGATAGGAGAACTTGTTTCGGTCGCTTATATTTTTCCCGATTTTTCGGTCAACTCTCGCAATAAGACTCGACCACTTTATGTGGTATATTAGACGAAGCAGTCACATTTTGGATTGACACATAACCACATCAGTACACGTTTCTGCCACCAATTTTCGTTTTAATACCTAAATCAATTAAATTTTGTTGACATTGGTCAGCGGGAGTGGGAGTTTTGCAATGAATCCACGACACCTAAGCGCTGCTTGATATGATGTGGGTTTGTTTAGGACCTTGAATGTGTGAAAAAGTGTCCTAGGCTCGTTATTATGAGGTGTCAGTTTTTAGTTAAATGAACAGTTAACGCACTGCTGCGGGTGTTTGAGTTTTAAAAAAACTTAAACTTTATTTCCTACAACATATGTGCGGGTTAATACCCAACTATCGTGTTCGGATGCTGGATACCAACTGATGATCGGTTCGCGATCTGGATCGTTGGTTCACGGTTTTCTGATTCTAGGTGGTCCGCGTCGCTGCGGGAATCTGCAACTCAGCATAATGCGGGCGGTCCGCGTTGCTATGGGAAGCTGCAACTCAGCATAATGTTGTGGTCCGGGGGCCGCGTCGCGATGATCGAATGTTGACTCACAATGTATGCTCTGGCGATGTCCACAATGTATGCGATGGCGTTGTCCACAATGTATACGCTGGCGTTGTCTTGACTCCTCCCTTCTTAAATGACTTTGTCCTCAAAGTCTTGTTGCTGCGTGGAATGATGTTGGTCTGCTTACGAATGTTTCTCCGCGTTGCGGTTCTTGGTTTATGTTTACTTTTACCATTCTCTTTCGATTGACAAATAAGCAGATTACGGTTGCGCATATGAATAGTAACATGAAAGTTCCTCCGAATGCATGAATTTTCCATTTGATGGAGTTGTTCTGTAGATTTATACTTTGTAGCGTTTCTCGATGTTGCAACGTAAGATTGTTTAGATATTCTATCGGTGGTCTGTCTTCAATTTCGCTTATGTTGACTTTTATTCCCGCTGTCGAGTAGTATGGTTTACCGGGAATGATGGCTTCATTGTTTGAATAAATTTCTCCGTTGATGATTATGTTGCAATTTTCAAATTGTATCAAGTATGACCCGTTCAATACTTGGTTTGCATTACTACAATTTGACGATATTTCTGCGATTGCATCATTAATGAGAATATTGGCGTCATTAATGCGTTTCACCAATCCTTTTGAGTAAATTTTTTCGTATTGACATTCGGCGTCTTCTCGTTTCACGAGTTTTTCTATGCATTTGGTGGGTTGTTGCAGATTTACTTGTTGGCATATGTAGAAATCTTCCTGCTCTTGGCATCTTTCCGTAATTTCGAATACATGCGTTCGATTTCGTATTATGAAATTTTGTTTTACGATAATCCGTCTCTCGTGCTGGATTATGGAGTCAATGTATTCGTATTCGTACATTTGTGTGGTTACTTTGGGGAACTTTAGTATGTAGATAATATGCGTTTGGTTTACAGCAACTTGCGCAGTTGATTGCCCTAGCAATTCCTCTGGAGTACGGTAAGTAATGTTGTTACTCTCTAGGAATTGGGCTATGGAGTTTAGATCATCTAGGGATAGTAGCTTGCTGCTTGGAATCCCGTGTTTCGCGAGTATGATGGCATCTTCAATTACTTCTAATTTTTCTTGTAGCATGTTCATGTTTGATAACAGGATCAGTTGACGAATCTCTGTCTGGTGCGTTTCGTATCGTTGATTTTCAATGTTGATAACCGTGTTGGCGACTTCTGTTATTTGTTGGAGTCGTTCATTTAAACCTTGGTTGATAACTACTTGTTTGTTGTTTTCAGCAATTAGGGAGTTTATCGTTGAATTAATAATGTGTAGGTCGTCGGCGTCTGGATTTCCTGCGATCCATTTCCAAACTTTTCCGATCGTGTCCCATCGTTTTTCTCTGTTTGTAAACGGTCTAATCTTTCTAAAGGTTTCCTGTAGCGTTCTAGCTTTTATATTAATCAAACTTTCAATTGATGCTGTATAGATTCCATTTGGAATTTCTTCTAACGTTTTTTCTACTGCTTCTTCTATGTTTGATAAATCGATTGGATGTATCGTCCTTACATATCCGATTTGAACTTTAGCTTTACTTATTGGTATTATAGCTAAGGGATTATTACTTAGATCATATATGCTTATATCTGCTACAATAAGCTTGATCAACAGGGTTGTAATCACTCTGTAACGATAGTTAAAAGAATTTCAAAGAGTGTATTAATATTTCTTCCTTATTTTCTTAGATTCATTTTATGAATTTTTCGATTATTCGAATCGATTATATAAGTTGGATAATTCTCCTTTACTTTTATTATATTAAAACGACTTTCGCGTTTATTATTTGTTTTCTTCCTTTCATATACGTATTCATTTTCTTCATAGTCTTTATATTTTTCATCTTTGAGTTTTTCATCATTCTTTTTGAATATTTCGAGTATTCTTTCATTTGTAGCTTCTCTTATTCTTGCTCTTTTTTGTGGATCATCTGATCGTTCTCCTACGTACACATTTCTTGGTGTATCCTTTATAAATGAGTGAATAGTATGATTATATTTATAAACGGCTTGTTGTACTAATGTTATGATACTCATTTCTGGATTGAGTTTTTTCGTACATCTCGCTATTTCTCTGATAGTCGAATGACATCTCTCTACTTGACCATTCGTTTCTGAACGATTAACTGGAGTTTTGAAGATTTTGACTCCTAGATTTAATATTGATTGTTCGATTACATTCGATACAAAAGTACATTCGTTGTCTATAACAATTTGGGCTGGCAAGTCCCAGTCATATAAAAGTTGTAGTAATACTTCCTTTATGTCAGCAATTGATTTCGATTTTATCGGTCGAATTTTAACATACTTTGAAAATTTATCGATTGACGTGATAAATAAAAAGTTTGCGTTGTATGCAAATATATCAATATGAATTATCTCTCCTGGATATGTCGGTATTGGTGTTTTTACTGGTATAAATACTTGTGGTTTTCTATCATATTTTTCGGTTTTGCATATCTCACAATTTTTAACAATATTTTGAATACTTTTTCTCATTCCGGGGAAGTAGAATTTTTTTATAAATTGCAATGAATTTTCCTTAGCGTTTCTGTGTGCAAAATTATGGATATTTTTAATCTCTTCGATTTGTTTTTCTACGTCGCAAAGATCTTCGACTTGTATTTGAGAAAATCTAGCTTTAACTGTTTTTGGATTGTAAAGATTTTTATAGACTTCTTGGATAATTCCCATTGTTTGTTCATCTGTATGAATTCCATTAATTACGTTTGGATTAATAATTTTTTTGAATTTATCTTTGATAAAATCAGTAGTAAAATTTGGTTCAATGAAAATATGCCTTTTAAATTTCGGGAAAGGGCTTATTAGTTCGGAAGAGGAATTAGTTCCGATTTTAAATATTAGTTGGTTGCGGAAAACATTAATAGGTGCTTCTGTTGAAGGGATATATGAATTATCGTCTTCATCAGCTGAGTGCTGGGTTGGTGTTAGTGAGTTAATTTGTATTCTGGAAAGGGCGTCGGCTACGACGTTCGATCTTCCTGGTTTGTAGCATAACTGGTAATCGTGTTCCTCTATGAATGATTTCCATCTTTTCAGCTTTGCGTTGTTGTTCTGCGGTGATAAAGCAAATGTTAATGGTTGATGATCAGTATGGATATTAATTTTCGCTCCGTATATGAAATTTCTCAGTGTATGTAGTGCCCACACGATGGCAAGCATCTCCTTTTCGTTTGTTGCATAATTTTCCTCAGTTTGGGAAAGAGTTCGGGAAATGAAGGTTATTGGTCTATCTCCGTCGTGGCATTTTTGTGAAAGCACAGCTCCTAGTGCTTTATCTGATGCATCTGTTGTCAGTTCAAATGGCTTCTGGAAATCTGGAAAAACTAAAACATCATTAGAAGATATTATGTCTTTCAAGGTTTGGAATGCGTTCTTTGCATTTTGATCAAATTTAATTGGAACATTTTTTGATTCGTTTTTTGAAATTTGGCGATGGCCATCCTCCCCTCTTAGGAGTTTTGTGATGGGTTTTGCCAAGTGTGCATAGTTTTTAATAAACCTGCGGTAATATCCTGACAGTCCTAAAAATCTTCTCAGTTCTTTAAGGTTCTGTGGTTCTGGGAATTTTTTTATGGCTTCAACTTTTTTTATGTTTGGCTTAAGTCCTTCACTTGAGACAATGAATCCGAGGAATTCTACTTCTGTTTTTAAGAATTCGGATTTGTCTGGCTGTATTTTGAAATTTGCGGCTCGCAATGTGTCTAAGACAATTTTCAAGTTTTGCAGATGTTCTTCAACTGTTTCACTAAAAATGATAATGTCATCGATGTAAACGTGACATATTTTTCCGATATGTTCTCTCAAAGTGTCGTCCATGACGCGTTGGAATATGGAAGGTGCATTTTTTAATCCAAAGGGCATGCGTACGAATTCATATTTTCCATTGTTTATCGAAAATGCAGTTTTTTCGATGTCGTTCTCCGACATGGGTACTTGATGAAATCCTGATGCTAAATCAAGGGTAGTGAAAAATTTATTTGAGCCTAAATTGGCTAAAACAGTAGATGAATCCGGAATAGGATATTTATCACTTATTGTTTGAGTATTTAATTTTCTGTAGTCTATGACAAGTCTATATTTTTTTTCATTGGCAGCGTCCAGTTTTTTTGGAACAATCCACACTGGTGCATTGTATGGGGATTTTGAAGGTCTGATGATTCCATCATTTAGTAGTTTTTCAATTTGCCTGTTAACTTCACCTTTAAGTGCTTGGGGATAAGGATAAGTTTTACTGTAGATTGGCGATTCATTTTTTGTCCTTATGGTAGCTTTTACTTGTGAGGTAAAAGGTAATTTAGAATCAGGTGGTTGGAAAAGATCCTGATATTCCTGTAATAGGTTATGTAGCTGTATTTTTTCGTTTTGGTTAAGATGACTATCGCGGATGTTTATTTTATTTACTTCCTGTAGTTCATATTGTTGTAGGGGTATTACATTTGTGCCGTCAATGATTAATTCATCATTGGCTGTGTCAATAACTGCTTTGATTTCTTTCAGTGAATCGTGCCCTATTATGGCATCGAATGATTTCAAGTTTTCAAGATGGTAAAATTTTAACATTTTATCTGAAAATGGTTGGAATAAACGGGCTTGTGAATAAGCTTCGATTTTTATGTCTCCTGCTACAGAAGATACATAAAATGGTTTATCGATTTTATGGGAAATTTTAGCATGTTTCGGGTGGATATAGTTTTTATTAGAACCGGTATCAATGAGCATTTTTAATGGCTCCGAGGCGTTACCGTAAAAAAGAAAATAAGGCAACGCCGAGTTTAGTCTAAAAAATTAAGTTCTGCGACTTCGACAGTGTCACTGAAGTTGCATCCTTCTTGTTTTTCAATGGTTCGGAGGTATCTCTCGAACGATTGTAATGTGTTGTTATCTATTGTGTTGTTCGCGGGGTTACCGTTTTCGAATTGTTGTGGTAGATTGGCATCCGTTATGTGGTTCACCGTATTTGAGTGTCCTGGCTGTGTTTGGATATTATTGACCCTGGGACGTTTTGGGGGTCGAACGTTGTTTGAGTTAGGGCGGTTTCCATAGTTCACTTGTTGTGTTCTGATGGAATGGTCAACTTCCATAGGCTCTGGTAGCGGTTGACGTTGAAAATTGTTAAATGGTTTTTGTTGGTAGTGTTGGTTGTTCTTTTGGGCGAAATTATTAAAATTTCTGTTTCCCGTGAACGGTTTGGGATGGTAAGGCCTTGGTGGCGGATTTGGATTTGTATATCTTATGGGCGTTGGTGGCGGTAAGGGAATCATATTCCTTGGTGCCGTTGGTGGGATAAATGGCCTTGGTTTGGTTAGCATTTTTCTACACTCAATATTTTGAAATGAAATGCAGTAGCTGTACGCTCCTGCAAGGGATGTCGGTTCATAATTTCTAATGAATTTATAAACGTCTCCATCTAGTCCTCTCATGAAAGCATCGATTGCTTTTTTGTTGTACATTTCGATTAAAGCTCTTGAGGCTTCGGGGTGTGTGAATCTTTCGTCAGTGTTTATTTGATTTGCTATAAGCGAGAGCAATCTATTTACTTCGTCGTAGTATACTTCCAGTGAGCGGTTCTTCTGCTGCACGCTCATAAGTTGGAAGTCTAATGTTTCCAAATCTCTCTTTTCACCGTAATACGTGACCAATGTTTTTTTGATCAGGTTCCAATTTATGCCTACGTTTGAAGCAACGAGTGAATCGTTCGCTTCACCGCGGATTTTTCTGCGAATGAATTTGCAGATCATATGGTATTTGTTTTGGCGTTCAAGTGTGTCTGTACTTTCAGTTTGGTACAGTTTTACCAAGCTGTCTACGTCACTCAACCAGCTATTCAGTTCGCTGGGATCCCCAGTGAAATTTGGTAGATCCTTTACCAAATCAGGGATTTTTTCAAAACTTTCGGGATTTACACTTGTTCCATCTGGCTTTGTAAAATAAAGCGGTGGATCGGAATAATCGATCTGAGCGGGGGCGACATTGCACGCTTCGAGTGCGGCAATGCGGTTAATAATTTGGTCAAGGTCTGGTCTCGACATTTTGAAGGAAAAAGATTGTAATGAATTTATAAGATCCTCCAGGATTTTTTGTTTGTTTTAACACGTTTTTCACTTCACTAGGTAATTTTACTTAATATTTGTTAATCGCGTTTTTGTAATCACTTGATTTTTGTTTCACAATTTTATGTTTGTTTCACAATTTTTACTTACTGTTTTTTTTGTTACTTACAGTACCATACGCATCCTGTATCGGGCGATGGTTTTATGATTTATGATGCTCCTCTGACGGGCGTTGTGTTTTACTGCTCCTCTAGCGGGCGTAGTTTAGTTTTTGGAAAACCGGCTGTGAATGACTTCCTTCTCGGTGTAATGGATGGCTCCTTTTTGTCCTGTGTGAGCTGCTAACTGCACAGGTGACTCGGGATCCATTTTACACGGCTGCACTCGGCGATCAGGAAAGTCTTTTTAAGTTTGGGATTCGGTGGTAACTATCACTCTAGCGTGGTTACTTTCACTTTCACTTGTACTTAATTTCACATAGCGCGGTCCCTATTCGGGCGCCAGTTAACGCACTGCTGCGGGTGTTTGAGTTTTAAAAAAACTTAAACTTTATTTCCTACAACATATGTGCGGGTTAATACCCAACTATCGTGTTCGGATGCTGGATACCAACTGATGATCGGTTCGCGATCTGGATCGTTGGTTCACGGTTTTCTGATTCTAGGTGGTCCGCGTCGCTGCGGGAATCTGCAACTCAGCATAATGCGGGCGGTCCGCGTTGCTATGGGAAGCTGCAACTCAGCATAATGTTGTGGTCCGGGGGCCGCGTCGCGATGATCGAATGTTGACTCACAATGTATGCTCTGGCGATGTCCACAATGTATGCGATGGCGTTGTCCACAATGTATACGCTGGCGTTGTCTTGACTGAACAAACCGATAATATGATTTGTACGTTTCACCTTATTTTTACATCAGAGGACTCTCATTTGTTTTGTTCCACTTTGAGGTCCCATTCACTCGTCTAACCTTTTTCTACGAAACTAGTTTTTCAACGAAAATGCATTCTTATCTTCCTTTTTGGTATCTCTTTTTATCATACCAAACCCTCTAACCTCATGGTTTAAGTGTGGATAACAACACCAGTATTTTGCTTATCTCCGTACAAACATATTTCATCAATGATTGATTGTTAATAGCACTCATCAGTAAAAGCCGTAGAAGTTTACCGTAGATAACATCGAATGTGACGACTGATACCTCGTTTCACCGGCTTGAGCCAAAGGGCATCCTGTGTCTTACGGAAGCAAATTAAAACCTATCCCTTCATCACATCCAATATCGATAAGGCACGCGTACTTTGAAGGAGATATTTAGGGACGGAAATAAACATTAGCATTACACTAAACACATCCAACCGGTGGCAGGTGTTGGTATCGTAAAAAGGAGTAATCTAATTCAATTCACCCCTCTATAAAAAGCATTAAAAATACATGACATCTCTGAACGGGGCAGGCATAGCCAAACATACCCACGTGTCAAAGGACTGACCGTGTCCAATGACACCCATGGCCCTGACTCATTGCTCTGAATGTTGGTGAAACATAGACCCACAAAACTAATGTGTTTATCCTGTTTTCCCCTCAGAATGCGGGCTGTTATAATAGCAACTTTTCCACACAAACAATCAAAAGGGAGAGGATTGGTGATCGGGTGATAGTGTTTCTAGTCGCTTCCATTCTTAACACAGGAAAACGAGGATGATCAATGAAACTTCTGTTTTATATAAGTATATTTTGAAATTAAGTCATAAAGGATCACCTGATTGGTTAACGTTTTACATTCCACTCCTCGATAATTTTTGGATGACACCTGACCTGAATAGGCCTGACAACTGGTATGTAAAATCTGCCATTTGAGAGGTTTATTTGAAGCATTTGTAATCCATCATTCCTTCGGATAAATAAGCTGTCTTATGCACAGATACGCAGACACAAAGCACTTTTTTCATTAAAATTCACTTTATTCTTGTATCTAGACAAAAACTCCAACTTGATCTTTCAGGGGGTCACGAGTGCTTTGTTCTCACGCGTAACGAAAAAAGTACACCTTCACAATCGGCACAAAGTCCCACGGTCGTACTTAGTCGGACAGCATATGCAATTTGACTTGTTTGACAGGGAGTCGGAAAGCCAATGGCAACGAATTGGTTTCCAGCTCTCGCACGCACTCACTGCTCCAGAGGAAACCTGATACAATGTGTGTTCAATCGCCTTCTATCACCCTTGAATACTTCAACCAACGGATGGCAGATGGCATCGAGTCGCCGCGTCATGTTCTGTCACTTAATACGTTGTGGCAATGGCACGAGCCTGCAGGTCTTTCGCTCGAGGCTTGCAACTGAATAGTTGTGTAATCTTCACTCTCACAATTCGTGTTTGGAAAGTGTGATAAAAAAAACCTGAAATTCTCCGAAGTGCATCTCACTTGTCGAAGAAATTGAAGGACATTATGTAGACGGATGCAAAAATAGAATATGAGCTTGCAATCCAGGAGAGGACAGAAGGCTGAAAGTCATGAGTAATTTGTTTTCTTAGTTAAAACAACTATTTCCTTATGAACAATAATAACATTTAGTCCGGTGAGGTATAAACAATAATAATGTCTTTAGTTCAATATGATTTTTATCGAAATCTAAATTATTCTCGTCATAGACATAAATACAAAAAAGTAAAGCCACCGCATCAATACATTGCGTTCATTGATTCTTTTGTGGCTATTCGCTACAAATGACAAAGGACCTTACGCTGGATTATCAATCACAACCACGGTGGATCCACTGGAGGAAATGTGTTCCAGATCCAATTAGTCTCAAGAGGCCGTGAAAATTTGTAAATACAGTATCCCTTCGGCTCGGACCGATAACAATCGGATTTCGATGAAGTTGTCATAACAAACCCCGGAAGAATTTGGAGAAACGTCACATTCCATTTTGTAACACACTTAAGGACATTCTATCATCGTCCTAAAGTCCGGAAAAACAACTAAAAATCCTTTTGTTGTTTGGCTCGAGTTCTTCAAGTGGGGAGGAAATTTAAGTTTTTCAGTTTGTCTCGCCTGAAGGCAAAGGGTGTTCTGTAAATCAATTAAAACGAATCCCAATCACTCGATGGTGGAACTGGTTTCTTGTAAGGAATCATTCAAACATACAAACTTTGGTCAAAATTGGCGGAAAACTCTTCCCCGTTGAAGTAATCCTTGTGGGAAGTGACTTAAGAAGGATTTGCTTGACGGATAATCCAATTTGCTAAGTCGATCACGAGTTTGATTGGGAATTTTGGGGTCAAGTGAAGCGGAGAATGGAGTGGAAAGTGAATGTTTTATTTCTTCTTTCCCCAATCCAGAAATTCTTCTTCCCAGAGGGGTTTTCCTCAATTTGTGACTCAAATTAACAGCCCAAGAGAACCATTGAGATTTGAGATCGAGTTCATTTCATTCGATTGTTATCGAGAGCTAGGAAACGTTTATTTAACTTTTCCTCAAAAACAGAAGTTAAACGCTTCTGCCTTATGCCCACAACGAATGTAGAAAATTGCTTCACAAAACACGAGGAGGAAACGGATTTTTTTCAGTTCTAAATGTTTTTGTCGAAATGTTTACAATTGCCCAGATTGAGAAATATTTGCATTTATCTCGCTTGCTGAACGAATTCAAATTAGAAAGGGTTTCCAAGACAAATTTTCATATGATGTTCATGTGACATTCTTGAACCTAGCACTTCTAATCAGATGTCCCTTAGTATGCAAAGTAGGTCAATCCAGTAGCGCGGTTCTTTTTACCCGGCATGACGGTCTTCTCCAGACATAATAAAACGGAAACATGTGTTTTGATGTTTTCGAATGAAATCTATTCAGCAACGACATTTTCGTTTTCCTTCTATTGCACGTGAGGCTTTGCACTTTGTCGAACTCGGCGTACGTCAGGGGATGCACTCTAAACAAGCTGGAGCTGCTGCTGTTCAAGAAAGAAAAACATGAAAGAAAGAAGAATGTATACTTTCTGTCTAGATGTAAATCCTAGTGTGTCGCCATCAAACCGGAAAGGATGCACCTCTGATGAAACCACACACGGTGCCTTGATTTACATTTCATGCCACTGTTTGCTTGGCCTGTCTCCTGAAGTGCTACTTGGCCTTATTTTTCCGCCTTGTTCCGTCCACAGATCCCCCTTTTTCTCCTACGTTCCCTCGTTGGTTCCGTTCCCATCCTGGTAGCTAAACGCTTAATGCACCCGAGAGGACATCGTTGCTATTTGTTGAGTGGCTGGGGAGATTCATCATTTTCTTGGTGGGCACACGTTTGCTACTTCTCAGACATGGACACTTTATTTATGACTATTCAATTTCGGCTATGTATTTTTAGAACGAGAAGGTGCTAGCTAGCTTTTCCTAGGTAAAACTTAATCCTTTGTGGAATAATTGAGTATCTTTAATCATTACACCATCTGAAGTTATGTGCGAAAAGCTAGAAAATAAAAATGCAATCGAATATAATTGAGGTACACTTGTAGCGTCGAAATCTATAAAAGAAGCGTCGGTAATGAAATCAAAGAATGTTATGTGTTTGATAAAAATATTTTAAGTGAAAGAAGATTCTTCTCTTTTCATAGTTGCTGCCGCATAGTTTTTACTGCTCATCATCCAGAAAAGTCGGGATCGTAAAAAATAAACGCGTTTGCATACGTCAATGTTCCAGGACATCACAGCTGCAGTCCACGGGGTGATCATTGACCTACGCTCTCGTCGGAGTTTTATTTTTTATTTTTGGTTTCTTTTCACTTTTCACGACCGCTGTATCCTTTTCATCATGACTACCACTTTGTCGTTCTACTTTACCGTTTCAGTCGATTTAAACCAGGGCTCGGCATACAATTACTAAAAAGGGCCGGAAGGAAACCGAATGCGCGGGCCGGATACCTTAAACCATGATTTAATGTTTTCAAAGTAATACCCTGTTGCATGGATTATTAACCTTTATAAAGGAGACGGGAAACGAAGCGTAATCGCTAGCGTAATCGTGTTATTCTGCTGGTCAATCTGAAAAAAAAAATTTGGCTCACCTAACCTTTAATCGCATGCGTAATCTTGTCAGAACGTAAACAAACGAATCAATAATTCATTCATCCGTAATTATTTATAGTAGTTTTTGTATTTTTAACAATTAACAACAAAATAATAGCAGTAGCTTCAAGAAATGTAGCCATTTTTACCAAATTGCAAAACATAAACAAAGCAAAGATGACGCTAGGTCTCAATATCGACGATACACGAGAAACCAGCGATTACGCTTCGTTTACCGTGTCCTTAATAGTAATTATATAAAAAGTGGTACAAGATAATATATTATAAATTTTTATGGTACAAGTTTTTTAAACCTTTTCATATTAATTCTCGATTAATTTATTGATTCTCGACCTTGACTTAAACATTTGATTGAATTCGTGGCACAATCCACGCATTACTTTCGCCTCCGGTTTCTAAAGAGGATACAAAATCAAAACTTGTGGAGAAAACCCCATAACGAAAGAAATACCGGAACAAGATCGTGTATGGCAGTTGAAAGTGTGGGGTTCGCAGCCGATGCGCCACAGCGTTTAACAAATATTTGAAATTTTAATGAACCGGTGGTAACAACACACATTGCCTTATTATGGTTAACTTTAGGTTTTTTGTCTTGTTTTTCATTGCTTTCCCTAAATTTTGCTCTCGATTCTGACTCTTCCGGTGTTCGACGTTCGTTGCTCGTGCGTTCCTCGAGGACATTTTCTTTAAGAGACAGAAAAAGTTCAAGCGAGAAACCAGCATGAAAAGAACTCCAACAGCCATTTTGATCGTTGTCAAAGTCAAACCTTATTGATGGCCAGCGTTCCAGCATGGAAAAATATCTCGTGGAAAATACGAACCCCCTGAAAACAACACACATTTAATGTCTCTCTTTTTCCTCGAGTAAAGAAAGCGTTCACCTTGACCAAGTTTTTGGGCTTAAGCGCATGCCCATGGTTTTGATTGACATCTCTATGGATCCTCTCCGACTTCTCCAGGAAGTCACGAAACTGTTAATGCTCGGTAATCGTAATTTTCCACACCAAGAAAAAAGGTCCATATCGTGGAATGCACTCAACACGCAGCCATATCCTCATTCAAAATTACCACCACCATGAAGCCAGCCAGTCCATCGAAGCAATGTTCTTCTATCTCAGACTATCCTTGAGAGGCTAAGAGTACGAAGATGACTAAAAAAAACTATAAGGAAAAACTTCTCACTTTCATTTGTGGGAAGCACGCACTGTTCGCTTCCGACAGCCGGCCACCGGGTATTTCAATCATCAAATTCATGATTATGTTTTGCGCGATGTTGGTGGGCCACTGGTCGGGAGAATACACGTAAAACATGTAGTGAAAGTGAATTAAATTAGAAAACCAAAGTGATAGTCATTAATTAAGATAAGAGATTAGAGATTGGAAAATTTGGATTCTGTCATGGAGGCAAAAAATAAAAATACAGAACGCAAACGAGGCTAGGTGCTGCTGGCAGACAGGGAGGGCACCAAATATGCTAAGATAACTTTGCGCAAACTTGACTCGCCGCTTCTTCGATGAGAAAAATTGTAAGTGTTCAAGAGGAGCTGAGAATTTGATGTCTGCGACCGAAAAGCGGCAGTGGAGTAAATGGAGGAAAATCGAGCTTTGTTCGGCAGTAATGGGTGTCCATTTGTTACGCAGGCACAACAACAAATTGTGCACAACGTGAGCGATAAAGGGAGGAAAAGCTTTTAGCCAAATATCGAGTCTTATGGTAGTGGGAACGTTTCGTGAGCTTTTCCACACGTGAAAATGATGGCAGAAAGCATCACCACACAACCTTTCCTAGCATTGCCTGGATTTCTTGAAGGATGATATAAATAAAACAGCGATGGATGAAATTTATTACTCCCTTTTAGTGGTGCTCTCTCATTAAATTCTCTCAAGACTAAAAATTCCAACAAAACACTTTCACTAGTGTGGGCTTTATAAGAAATAAAAAAACCATGTGTTGCATCCAATAGCATGTTCATGGTATGGAGGCCTCGAACTACAATCATATAACATTTTTCCTTGAACATGAAATGCATGCGAAGCAACTTTGTTTCTACTCAACTATTAACCCACCTGGTATCCGGTGTCATTTGTCATTTAAATAGCAATAGCTAATAGAATGTCATTGATTTGAGCGGAATTTGATGTAGTTTTTATAAAGAGTAGTATTTTCACATCAACTAAAAAGATTACCAATCTTTAATGTTTGGCTGCAACTAACATCGACGCTGCTCAAAAATGTATGCTTAGATATCTCACCTTCAGATTGCCACATCCTGATAAATTTTAATATTAGTTACCTATGGCATTTACTTTGAGTCTAAAAATATTTCATTTCTTTTATCCAATTCTAAATTCCAATGTGTAACTATCGATTTAACATTTGACAGTTTAAACTAGATACATTTAGATTATTATATATTATTATTAGTGTTCTACAATTCACTACTAATTGCCCTAAAACTGTAGGATGAATTTAGTTGCGTACATAGAATAATTTATAAGTGGAACGTTAAAATTAATAAAAAAAATTAGTGTTATTTATTTAATTATATCCTAACAATAATCAATTCATAGAAATAAAACCATGAGAACAACAAATCAATATTATTTAATCAATGCGATTAGCAAATCTATCACTTTATGGGAATAAAAAACACGATAGATGACCAAGCATCTATCATACGAGTATTTGCGGGATCAAAATTTAAAACGCAATTATCAAAAGCATGTCATCTTCACTTTTCAAACATTCCGGTTTATATTTCGTTAATGTTACGTAGACATGCCTCCTAAAATCCAATCATCCAGTTTCCATGTGCATGCTCTCTTCCCGCGCCACACCAACTGACAGCATAGATAAAACATAGAAAACAAACCAAGCAAGCAGGCCGGCATGCGAAAACATCGCCCGAAGCCCGTATTTTCGAAAATGCGACACGAGACATTTTCCATCTCTTTCCCTGACGGCTCCCGCGATATTGAACGCACATGCACCGATCAGTTTACTCTCGTCCGTCGTGTAAGTGAGTTTGTATTTCGTCGTGGTGCACGTAGTGCAACTTGTTTTGATCTGCTTCGTCGCGAAGTGTTGTGTTTTCGCAGCTGGCCGTTTATGAAGTGCATCTTGTTCTGGTCGAGCGCAACTCACAACCTGCAATCATCTGCTGCAGATTTGCAGTTTCTCGTGGAAGAAATTGAGAGAAAATCATTGGTTATTCGATTGTGTTTTCAACACGGATAGATATAATCAAATTTGTGTGGAATCATAGCAGCAATTATGAAGTGGAAATGTGTGGAAAGTGCCAAAGTGAAATCAAAACGAAGAAGCGTTGTTTGCATTTCAAGAATAACGTGTTGATAAATTAAGTATAGAAGTGTTGTATCAATTCCCAGAAAAGATTCTGGACGGATGTTGGTGAAGTGCAGTATGTAACCTTCCTACCAGGAAGATCCAAATTAGTCCAGTTCGTCGTGGTTCAAGTTGAAGTCAGAAATCAGAAAAACGTCCGCCGTCAATCTGCATTGCCTCCAGTGTTGTGTATTTCCTTCGGTTAATTGATTTGTTGAGTCTGGCAGTTTCCTTTCCGTTCTTAGGTATTACGTGTAAGGCATTCGTCATATCTTCCAGAGTTAAAAAATACACAGTGTGATGAAGTGTTAAGTGTGCAATACAACGTAGAGGTAGTGTGTAAAAAGAAGGCAGTGAAGAAACGAAGCAAGAAAACCAAGTGAAACCAAGAATAACCAAAAGCAATTCGGGAACCGAAAACAAAGCATATCGCGAATGGAAAGGGAAGTAAAGGCTAGCAGAGGATAAAATACCGGAGAAAAACCTCAACAAAAGCCAAAACGGAAAGGAAAGAAGTTGAATAGTTTGCAGCCGACGAAGACAACTGAGGTAGCAATTGGGTGGGCAGCAAGAAGAAAGAGTTTAAACCCCCACGCCAGAATGACAAATTTATGTGTTTATGTTGGATTATTGCTGTCCCTGCTGGTGGCATCTGGTCAGGCTCATCTTAATCTGTACCTCAACGAGATCGAAGTCCAGAGATTACTAGGTAAGAGTTTTTCCATTCATTCGAGGTTGTGCTGGATGTTCGAGTTTATGTGCTGGATGGTTTTAAAAACTCGTCTTTAGAACAGCGGCGCACGGGGCGTGAACGCTATTGTTTGTGAACTATAGTCACACTCGAAAATGGTCAATCCATTGGCTTGTAGGTTAGATTGTTGGTTGTTGGAGACTCTAACCTAGATTTTAAAGTTACAGCGAGGTTCAAACCTTCGTCTTTAAACTAAGGTTAGTAGTCAACCTGAAGAACTGCGACTGGCACTTAGCTATGCTGCGTAGTGCTTCGCTACAACAAACATAATCAGGATCCTATCGTATAAACTTCTTCAGTCAAGAAACGGTATTCTGACAGCTCACGACCCCATGTTTTGGAGACGAGTGTTTGACGTTTCCAGGGCGCGTGCTGAAAGAGTGAAACGATTTCTCAGTATTGTAGAAATCAAAAACATGCTAGAACAAGGAAATGATTTCAACTTCTTCCATTAGCTTGGTGTGGATGGGCTAGGATGTTATAAGATGCTTTCTTTGCTTAATGGAGGAAAGATGGTGTAGAGCAGTGATGTCAAACTCGTTTCACCTTGCGGGCCGCATTTCCTCCCAAAATAGGTTCGCGGGCCGCATTTCCTCCCAAAATAGGTTCGCGGGCCGCATTTTCTCCCAAAATAGGCTCGCGGGCCAAACCATATAATTGATTGGAGTGATGAAAATATGTTCTTATCAATGTGGTTTTATCTTAACAGTCAATCATGTTTTACATTTTCACATTTTTTCGTATTATATTACTTCTTATAAAATTGACAAATTTTGAGTAAAAGAGCGGGTTTGTTGCTCAATCGTTTTCCAAATTTTAACGAATTCAAATCAAGTTTATTGAAATATATGTTGCAGTTCAACACTATTGTGTATTTTGTTAATGATTTTAGAAAAGTAAAGGTATACAATTACAATAGCTAACTTATTGCTCCGCATTTGTTATTTTGTATGGAATGGTCTTGTAGTTCATCACGTTTGTTTTCTATAAACACTATTTATCCACTTGTCTAGAAAAATCTGTGTAAAACCTTTGCTGCAAAGTTGCATATCACTTTCATATTGAAATTGTTTAAATTGACATTCGTTCAGTTCTCTTGCAATTCGCAGATCGTGAAAAAATTTACATTAAATATATTGGTATTTGCTATAAGCCAATACTCAAGGATCCAAACTTTCGATGTAATGTTTCAAAGGGGTCGCGGGCCGCACCCAATGTTCTTGCGGGCCGCATGTGGCCCGCGGGCCGCATGTTTGACATCCCTGGTGTAGAGCAAAAGGCTCAGACACATTTGCGTTCGGCATCATTCCGATCATGACACGTTTGCTTTGACACTCACTTTTTTGCTAACATACGCATAAAGTTATTTTCCTGCATGAGAAAAGCAATTCATACAATTCCACGGTTACCAATGAATTTGCCTAGTAATTGTTTAGTAGCGGATGGTATCTTGTCAGTAAATTGTATTCATATATAATTTAAGAAATAACACAACAAAAGAATTATATTATTTCGGCAAAGAATAAAGCTAGGACATAACCCATTTCAACGAAAGCAAATTGTCGGCTGTGTAAAAAAAGGCAACATCCGAAAAAAGGCCTGAGTCACTACCTCTTTCGCTATTGGTTCAAATGTTGGTTTTGGTTATGTGTATTGAAGATGACGTGTTTGTTAGATGCTAATCATGATCCTTTTCTGCATGCTAATAAGATATCACTCTTTAGCACGCGCTTCCTCTTGCATCTCATCTCCGTTCCCCCGTTGATCCTTGGATCCAGTTCTATTCATTAGGTCTAAACCAGGATATTTTCCTAATGGATCTATTCCTACCGTCACCTATCCTCTTCTTTGCGAGAGTTTTTCCCTTACTTGCGTCCTTCAATGCATATCGTAACGCACTGGACGAGGCTTTTTTCGACCGAACCGAACCGAACTGTTTTTCGATTCCTTCTTCCCGGTGCATAGGTGTCATTGGGGATAACAGACGAAGAAAGGTTTATGAAAAAAGTAAGGTGACAGTAAACGAAAAAAAATCTAAACCCAACAAAACATTCGATGGAAAGATAATGGCTTGAAAAATATCGAGAAACTACCAGGAGGTGTATCAACTCGATCGGCGTGGGTTTCTCTATCAATCGGCTTCAATCAAACCGGGACAAAAATCCTCTAATCTTCTTTTTAGGAAACTCTCACATTTTCCTTTCTTATCTATCCGGCTTGTAGATCCTGGGGAGTGGTAAAACGGGGGCTGTCAGAAGGAGGAGAAAGGTTTAGGAAGCAATGTGGTAGAACAGGTAAACCCGTATCCTTTTTTTGGGCTACGTGTGTGATAAATCAATTAAAGGACTTTTCATCAATGTGTGTCCCAACGCCTTCCTTTCCACTCCATTGCCATCTCCGGTTTCCGCTTACCTGAAGTTTATCATGCCCAGGTTACGAGTTTCCTTTTTTCCACTTCACACACCAAGACCCTGGAAAGTTTTGGTTACACTCAATCCCCCAAACCCAATCAAACAGAAAGAACCCATAGCAGGGCAGGTACAATGTTGACCTAATCGTCTCTCCGTAGCTTCATAACCTACGTTTTCGTTTCTAGTGTGTCCTCATGGACCTGAAGGCGATTCCGATGATTATCACTGCGTCACTGATACCCCTTCCGTATGAGCTGGGTTTTGAGGCAAATAATGTGTCCTTTTTTCCTCTATTTTTACCGAAGGACCGGTAACCAAATCACCTTTCTCCACTTCCTGTCCATCTGGTTAACTTCATGTGTTTGTTACCTTTTTGCCCTTATTGAATCCTTAGTTCTTTTTTGAAGTCACGATAGGTACATATTGTCACCACAAAATCGTCGAAAATTTGTTTTATGATATTTCAACAACATCCTTTTCTACCACTGTACCCATGGGAACACACGCATACACATTCCTTGGCATACCGGAAGAAATTGTCCCTTTTCATAACTGTTTATTTCATTACGCCCACGAAAGTTTTGAAATTTCTCTTCGCCCAATTACCGTGTCTTGATTTGGTTACACTATTACCATGGACTATGTTTTTGTTGATTTGGATACATTAAATATCTTGAGTATACCCCTTTGCGTCTTGCTCACTTTTCATTCTATAACGCAGAAGGATATGTTTACGTTATTTGCACGAACTTATCGAACGTATGATCAACTTGTTTTTTCATTACTTTATCCAACACCTCAACAGTTTGGACTTTTTATTTTTACGTTAATATGTTGGTTGACACAACAAGTGCCACTCGAAATATCACGAATCAAAGCAGTAGCTTGTGAACTCTGGCCCGTAAGATAAGGCTGGTGTTTTATTTCAAGGCGCCTGAAAGGCATGAGCAACATATTCACGCCACCCAAACAGTTCTAAGTAAGGTTTAGGACGATGGGAATAAATTTTGGGAAGAAGATTAAACAATTTTAATGCTCAAAAAATCAAACCATGCTCCCATGCAAGTACCAATTTCCCTCGCCTTCTGCTGTGATAAGCAAATCTTATCTCACACACTCAAATCCAATGATCAGAGCGTGTCATATTATTTTCTTTTACGTTACGGTTAAAAGCCAAAAAATCTAGCTTCAATCGATTATGCCAGCAATGTGGTCACTATCGCATCTTTGAACTGTCAGAAAAGCAATAAAAATTGAACATCCCTTCCGTTTGATGCTTCCTCTTCCATTAATTGCGCATTACCACCACACTCCCACTTCCCCTCACGTGACATAACTTGACTCGTCGTAGGACCATCAGAATTGTATTCGTAAAATGTCCGCAGCAATTCGTAGTATGAATTTTAATTTGCGCGTCCACACAACAGCCATTTTTGACATTCCGGAATTCCGTGGGCATCGTGGAGCCAAAGTGGAAGAAAACCGAAGCATGGGATGATGTCGTCAATTGACTTCGTGGCTACATCTTTTGCTCTCTCTAGCTCGCTCACACTCGCGAGAATACCCAGACTGTGGTGTGGAATGGTTGGGCGTACGTTCGAAAGAAATTTCCGATAACGAGCGTACAGTATCCAGTCATTTTGAAATGATAAAATAAGGAAAAGGAAAAGTTATATTGGACGGTTGACTTCGAAAAACAATATAAAAACTTTTGCCATCTTTTGAACCGTGGAAAATTTTTTAGTAAAACGAGAAAAAGTGTCGAAAGAAAAGTGACAAATCTGACGAATTCAAACCATGAACAGTCCCAATTAAATTCCAAACATACAAATCGCCACCTTCATCCCAAACCCGTCTCGATACGTTCTTTGAGTGCTCCAAAGGATAGATGCTGGAAATAAAAATCAATGTATGCTGACCAATGTCGGCGCGACGACAGAAGAACTGTCAAATTGTCGAGATGTCAACCATAGCGAGGACCTTCGGAACGATCGTTTGTACCGATTGCGAATATTCCATGTCGGTGCGAATGGTTTGTGGCAGGAATAATTAAGAATGCGTTCACAACGGCTGTGTGTTGCCACCGTCTTTCCATTATCATCCCTTTGTGGTGCGTTCATAATGGTTTTCTCTCCTCTTTATGTTAAATGAAGCATCTTTAGATGTTGGAGAGCTGTTTCTTGGGGCTTTCATAAATGAGCGCAGGAGACATACAATTCCCTGATGCTGTTCCTGCTGATTTGCGCCAATTTTTTTCGCAACAAAGTTTATTTTGTATTCTATTCTGTTCCCAAGAGTTTCGAGCAAGTCCTACAACTCACAACCGGCAACCCTGTTTAGGTACTGTTGCCGAATTTTGTTGTTTTACGAAACCATGATGAAAGACAAAAACGACACATTATGAATTCAATTCATTGCATATCGATCGATCCGATGGGACTTGACCGGGACACTTGCTTGTTTTAGTCATCGTTAATGGCCGAGAAATGTGGTCTGACCATACCATTAGCGAAGGAAAACTGGGCACAATAAACCCTTTTTGGTCAAAACTCGACTGCAATGAGCGACGATCAGAGAAGAAAAAAGATCTCAAATGCGTGTGTGCCTCTGTCGTGTTGTGGACTATTTATAACAAGGACGACGTCGATCTTTCGCCGTATTCAGCGCCGCAGTGCGGAGCATTTATATGACCTATTATAAAGATTTTATTGTAGAGTGTATCGCCACTTATTGAAACACATATCTTTTATCCGTGTACTTGAAGTACGTGGTTAGAGTTTATGATCAGCGTCCGAGACACTCTGCTTCTAGAGACGATCCTGTAATTCAGCAAAAGAACTGTTAATTGTGATGGATATGTCTGTGAAACGCAAAATGACTTTCCTGAGTGGTAGGCCATGCTTTCAATAAAAAGAACTTGCTACGAGATTCATATTGGAAAAGAATGAAAAAAAAGAAGATGCCCGTTTCTAAGGCGTATTGTTTACTAAAGTTTGGTCAGCATTCGATTTAATTTCGATGAAAACAAGACTAAGAACAATGACAACGTATAACAACTCTCAAGATGTGATTGTGGTGTAATAACTCATCACATTTTATAACCATTTATAGCCGGAAGATGGATCAAAGCTTATTGCTGTTTCTTTTTCTGGCCCCCCCAGAAAAGTCAGTCATTTTTCTGACATCGGAAGGATTGTTGAAGCGGATATACATACGGATCCCTTCCCATTACGTGGTATTGTTGCCATACGCTTCTATTTTTCTGCAGTCGTTGATTAAGCCCTCATAGGTGGTGGTGTGCGACAAGCTTCACATCATCCTCGAAAAGGCAGACTTTAAGACGTTTTTTTCTTGGAAGAGGAAGACCTGTGGTGTTGTACAAATAACCGTAAATTCCTACCGCACTCTCCTTCACGGTATAGATCCTAGGTATAGATTCCATCACTGCGGCGCATTCTCGGTCTCGGATTATCGTAACAAATGTGTCAGTTTAGTGTGGCACACTAACGTCACACACAATTGTGCCCACGCGAACCTTCCTTCCAAACATGACGGTGGAAACGAAAGGGAAAATCCGTTTCCAATACATCACGACTTCTTATTGGAGGAGGATAAGCATCACTGATGGAGAACCTTCCACGGATACCCAATCCGTCTCCTCTACATCCCCTCAAGATTGACATGGTCGATAGACAACTTGTCGACAACAATCGAAACTCTTTTGCCACACTTACCATCGTTCTGTCTCTGGTAGCATATTTTGGAAGCCGTCTTGGGGCTATTATAACCAGAAAAAAAAAACAAAACCAACATGCCGGACAGGCGTGCCGAGCCCCCAGTCTTAATGTGTTGATTTTGGATATCCTGAGGAGAAAGATATTACTTTTTTCGTATTTGGTTTAGTCTGCACATATCTGGAGTCATCGCCAGCGACGAACTGTCGAAGGGTTAGAAACCGCGGGGGGACCAATTTTGGGATGATCGACCGTATGTCATAACTGCTTATTGTCGGCTACCGCTACAGAAGAGTAGTTTTTGTGCCGAAACCTTTCCATTAAGTTTGAAACATTGTTCTGACGTTAGAATAGTATACTGTACCCACGAATCCATCATATTCCACGAAATTTCCACGGGGAGTTCTCCATTAACTTGCCATGATGTACGATGGTGCGAGGCCATACCACAACGTGTTTTCGTTGGAAGAATGATTTCAAAAAGTCTCATAAAACTCAACTGTAGAGGGTTGTTGTGTTTAGTTGCTGTATACTATTTTAAATATTGTTTTCCCAAATGGTTAATGAAGTTCGAACATATGTCCACGATATGGAACTCCGGTGTTTTCTGATATAAATTTTCTAGTTGATACGTGTATCATCCATACATCTAACTTTGTAACGATGATCTACTTCTGAAAACGTAGCTAAGACGATTGGGAATTTCGTTTTATTGGTTTAGGTCTACAGAGAAATTCGTCTAAAAGCCAGTTGAAACAAATAGTTATGACAGTTATTTGGAAGATCGGATCAGGACCTGCGCGATCAGATATGATTTTATCTTTGTTTAGGCCAGAACCAGTAAACCAAACATGCGATAGCAAATTGGACCGTGAGGCGTGTGTAAGAGGAACAATCTTCTGTGCACGGTGCATACATGTGTTGACAAAAAGTAAATAAAAATCGAGGAATACGTGGCTCAGGTATATTTGACCAGTCTCCTTCTGTCAGCCTCTGCGTTGCATGGATTTTCCAATCTTTGTTACTCTTCTGTTTTCTTCGGCGTGTGTTCACTGTTCGGAATTGGAATGAAGGTAATGTTTTTATTGTTTTCTTTACGAGTTCAGGGTGGTGGAAAGCGTGCAGCGATGGAAGACATTCTCACGTTTCTTGATTCAACTGCACTCTGAAGTTATTCTTGTACACCAGGGGCGCATTAACCACGTGCTGGAATAGGATATTTCAAGTCTGTCCTCTCTTGCACACATATTTCTTTTTCTCAGGCCACGTGATGTGGTTATTGAAAAGGAAAGTACGTCAATTGTCTATTCTTATGTGCTGGTCAGTTGCTGGATGAATGTCAGATCTATTCCCATACTCCCTATAAGTCCCATCGGATCGATCGATATGCAATGAATTGAATTCATAATGTGTCGTTTTTGTTTTTCATCATGGTTTCGTAAAACAGCAAAATTGGATGTCCAGTAGAAAGAAAATTTTCATTTCTTACACCGATGTGTCATTTCTGGTCCAGAACTAATCGTATTGAGACGACAGGAATTTTGCACTCGTCTGTCAACGCAACTTGGCTCATGTCTCTTGTTTAGAAAATACATTTTATAGACACGGTGTTTCAGTTTGTATGTATTAAGAAAAAAAAGTTAGAAAATCTTCGACAGTAATCAGAAAACGTTCTTTATAAATTTGGGAAGAGCAACGAAGTAGAATTATTTAAAATCCGTTCAACGGCTATTTTACCGGTTTTTTACAACTGAATGATGTTTATTTGCAATGTTTCCATGTCCAGCAATTCTTATTCTATGTAATGAAAGTTCAATCCGCAACCGTTTCGACGAACTACAATCAATGCTAAAAAAACCCTCCATACGATAAAATATCCATGAATCTTCTCAAGGAAAAAGGGATGTAAAGGATTTGGGCATTTATTTAGTAGTTGGGGGTGCGTTTAACTTCTTTCCTTCGTTAAACAATAACCCAACTTATATTCTGCAAATAACTTTCGAAACCCACACAAGTATACCAGTGATAGTTAGTTAAGGTTAGTGGCTGGCTGTTGGTTTGAGTGTTTGTATTTATGGGTTTAAATACTGTATCCCCAGGATACAATCTTTTATCTTTCCTGAGCTTACTTTGAGTATTCTGTTGTTGTGTTTTGTTTCCATGCATTCCTTTTTTATTGTTCTTTGAACCGTACGTACCACCAGCAGGGTTAGGAATTCTTCTTAAACGAAATTTTTGGTTCTGAAGTAGAAAAAAAATCTTTGGAATATACAACTCACATCGGCGGTGTTCTCCAACCTTTCGCCTTAACCGCGAACCACCGAAACCCCGCCTGGGCCATAAATCATTATCCCTGGGGCAACCACGCCACTCCAATGCACCATGAAGATAATCTGGACCAGGGCCGGGCGTAAACCTTGGTGACCTTTTCCGTGTGGGTCAATCCAGTTTTTATTTCCTCTGAACGTGGATGGCTCACGGAGTTTCGTTTTTGGTAGCTGCGCATCAAGCATGTTGATCTGTACGATTTTATTACTCAGATCAGTTTCAGAGGCATTTGCTCTCCTTTTTCGCGGTTCCGTGGAGAAAAGGGACATCTTTATTCAATTATTCAATGGTTTAGTTGCACTATTTCTTCCATGTTATTCCCAGAGCCGAAGTTGAAGAAAAAGTGTCTGTCTTGAAACATTTTTTGCTTTTAAATCTGCGATGATGATCGTTCTTTCGTTACTTGGGATCTGTAGGAGAAGAATACAGCACCGCAAAGTGAGAGACTACATGCAACCGTCAGAATTCCGGGTTCGGAAGAGCAAAATGTAATAACGTCATAAATTAAAATGTTATTGTTTTTAATTGTTTTGCGTTTGCAAACGAGACGCACCGAAACAAGAGATCGGTTACACTGGCAGCAAGGAAACAAATAAAAGCTGCGTTCCATCTCGAACATAGAACTCCTAGGAAAAGGACAAGAAATAGATCACCAAGGGATCAGCTCGTGGAAAACCGAATATGAAAAGTGAACATTTATTAATTTAGCCCGGCTTATCTCTCTGACGAAACCCCTACCTTCCTCACTAGATAATCTTAAGGAAGCATTCACGAGGATCGCCCCGTTTCCTTATTCCATGTAACGGATGTCCATTGTAGGTGCATGGGTTTTATTTAATTTGTAAGGCTTGGGCCATTTGTATTCTGTTTGTTTTACACTTGATCAATTTTATACACTTTAGTATGCACCAGGCTTCTTTTTACGGTGAGCGTTTTAAAATTAATAATAAATTACGATCCATCAATCATAGATCAACTCTCCTATTACGGCTTTCTTTAGATGGAGTATTTTTACGTTTGTTTGCAAATATTTGAGAACAAATTAAGCGCAGAGCAACATTCGTTACAATAAGAAATGCTAAAAAAGCTGCTGGCCGCTAGAATTTCCTCATTATACTTGAAGCATCGTTTCCGTGGTTTGTTCACTGGCCGTCGTTACAGGATGCTGTTTCAAGAAATGGAAAGACAAAGATTAACGGGAAACTAAAGGGCTTATTGGGAACGAAGTCGTCAAAGCTAATCGATCGTATAGCAAAAAGACGATCGTCCAAAAAGGTATCCCGAACGAATTTCATGACCGATCGTTAATATGATATACGATCGATAACACAATAAGCTCGAGCAATTTTAATTACACCTAATTGCTTACACATAGCTTTTTGACAACTATTTAGCAACTAGAATAGCGACTATTTCATCTCCTCTCTTCTCGCCGGACTTAAGTGAAGTATCGCATCCGTTTTATGGCTGCTGAATTCAATTACTAATAGTGCATGACATGTCGACTCGAAAACGTCGCTTCCGGGGAATCAAATTTTAAAATTGATAGTTAATTGATTTATTTTTTTATGTCTGTTTTTTTTAAACATTATAAAAAGTCATTCTAGTTGATGAAAATCTTGAAAGAATAAGCCAATATCATATTGCGGTATTTTGCGTGTGAATCGTTAACAAAGCAAATACCGTTTCTCACAGCATCAATCAGCGGCCATTGCATTTTTCTACAACCCGAAGGCACCTGCATCTATCTTATTGTTAATCGTGCATAGTATCATCTCAGCAGCGTCTTCCGGTTGGAGGAAAATTCTGACTGCATTTTGCGCCGTCAATCACCGCAAAGAAGAATACATTGCGTGGCGAAGCAAAGCTTGCAAAATAATCAAAGAAAACGATACAACGTATTTTTAGATGCTTGCTTTCAACTCCATACTGTTCTATGGTTGAATGCCGTTATACGTCGAGCATTTATCAAGCTCCAACTTCAAAAAGCAAGTAGAAAATCGAATTCCAAAAGACTCTCGTTGCGTTGTGTGTTCGAAGGCGAGCAGATCAAAGGAACGAGAAATAGCTGCGATTAAGTAATATCATGTCGACTGGTGGACATGTTGTGTTGGAAAACTAGGAAAATGCCCTTGGGAATCATTCTTTGGGACAAAAAAAGTCATTTCCAATTCGTTCTGCGTAGGTAACGTGTGCGTGGCAACCCTTCCACTGGTGGTCTGTCCATGTGTGAATTCCCGGTGGGAAAATTGTTGTATTCCTGCTCGATGGCGATGTTGTCTCAAAGCGATTAGCAATTATTTCCACTAGATGGTGGTGCTATGCAGGACAGACAGGTGGATTTGCGTCATCCGAGCGGGCAATCATGTGTTTTTCCTCACTTTATTCCTTCCAAACAACGCCAGCTAATCATTAAATAATTTGAAGCGAAGCGGTATTTCAACAACTCTTTCCAAACACTTAAACGCACAAGTCATTCATTAGAAGAAATGAAAACATTCTTTCGTCGCTCTTCCTCCCTGGGGAAAGGTTTGGAAATACGATACACTTGGTTACATTAGGAGGGAAAATTTTACGTCCAACTTTTTTTTTAATGTCCAATGGAAAAATGGGTTGAATATTTTGATCAGACTAATTTTACCCACGCTGGAAAACAATCATTACTCAACGAGGTTTATGAAGTAGCATCAGCTGATTTCCCGTTGATCGGTCCTTTCTTTCGATGGACATAAATCTGGGAATGGTGTTTCAAGACGTTTTCGGGACATGGAATATCATTCGTCACGTAAGATTTCTATTTGCAGAAATAGTTATGAAATAAATGAAATTTTGTTTATTTAGATTGATAAACAATCAAATCAAACCGTAGATGAAATGTAGATTCATTAATTCATTAACCTTTTTATTTTTTAATACCTGAAGTATGTTTGAGGGACGTTTGAAAGTTAAACTTACCGTTTCAATGAAGAAATTCAAACATGAACCAAGTTTGTTATGCCGTTTGTGTGTACTACGACTTTTAAGTATAGAGTGTACAATGCGTTTTTGTTTTCATTCTACTGGTTTACAGTCAGATTTAAGTTGACAATCGCTATCGATCGAATTATCGTTATGATAAAAATCCTATTAGTTAGTTTTTAGTCCTCCAATATCGCCAGAGGCATAGCCGCGTTAAAGGCCGAGGCATTAACAATTCATTAGCATAATCAAAGCCAACAGATCCTTCCTACCTCTGGTGAGGCAAACTCAATTTATCCTTTCGGGCAAAAATCGAACCGGCCGTTGCTGCTGCTGGCTAGAAAAATAAATTTATCGCCCGATCTGATGCACCACAACCGGATTATCATCGATATAACTCACTCGAACATCGTTGAAGTTCATTAGTCGTGGCAGGAGAGGGATGGTAGGGTGATGATGGGTGAGTGGTTGTTGCGTGGCTGTACCGCTTCACAAAAGCGAAGATTGCTGTCCAATCGACCATGCGTCGGTTGCACTGATGCAATTTGTGTGTATTAACCTGTTGTGTGATAAAAAAAAGAAAATTAAAAACGAGTAATGGTAGGACTACCCACAGTCTGTTGTTTACTCTTGTTGTGGAAGCTTTTGCCTTTTGCCGGACAAACGGAGATGTGCATATTTGCATATGGCACCGTGGCGTGGAAAACGCCCACCTTCAGTATATTCATTCCTCGTTGAGCCGCAAATAAGTTGCGGCGAACTCTTCTGCTGCAGCAACAACTCCTAACTACCAGTTGATGAAACAAAGAGACTAACACTGGAATCTATGCGTCTACAGATGGAAACAAAGCAGAAAGACAAAAAATACGGCCACTTAAAGTTGAACTGCATTTCCATGTGTGGGATACACATCCCCATCACAGATAACAGGCTCTTCCTCCTTGTTCACAATTTCGCGTCCTGGTCAACTCTTTGTCAACGTTAGCCAACGGAGGGTACCCCCTCCCAACGTACAGGAAATGCTCAATAAAAAACCACTTGACCGTGTGCGGGAAATCAGCAGGAAAAATTATTGAACTCCGGAAAAGGAAGCCATCGATGATGAGCCGAACTGTGCGGAAGATCTGGCGGAACTTGTTTGTCGCAAAGAATATGTTGATGGCGCTTAAGCGAGTCGAGGGGTGAGAGAAAGGAGAAATCATCGAACATGCGGAAGGCCGGAGTCATGATATGCAGTTATGGTGATGCAGTTTTCGACTTCGATGTTCCACAAGATTCTCGCTCACTCCTATAGTCGAGCTTTTGTTTCGACGTGCAGACAAACATCCCGGCCAGACATATAGACATATACACGGATCCAATAAGTGCAGTAACATGATGGTATAATTTTTATTGCATGATCACTTATTTATTCTGGCCTCATCTCGCCAACCCAGCCCGAGTTATCATAGACCGAAAGAAGAATTGAACGTTGAATTACCGTATTGCAGTTGAACACTTGAAAAGCATGCAGGAAGCAAATAGAATGGCGCAGAAAAAAGAACCATACGATGGGAGGAATCAGAAAAACAGAATCTGCGTATTCCACGCTAGTACTGGCCCTAGCATATTGTTGGCGCGAATGTCCAGTCTACGAGAAATGGCCGGAGTAGTGTCGTCATACCATACCTGGGATTTTTAAACCAGTTATTCAAGGTTCACACCATGAACACCATTCGTCGGTCTGTGTTTGTCTGCGGATCAGAAGAACAAAAAATCAGGTCGCTGTTGTAGACATGCACTCGACACTCGACAGTGCAGAGTGTTGGCCTCGGCAGCACGGTGTAGATTTCCGTTCAGGTGTGCAATACCACACCCTGTGTACATTCGATTTCACGTTCCGAGGGCCTCGAAGCCGGTTGGGAGGTTGGGAAGTGGTTGTGCGAGCTTCCTCGTCCCCACTAAACATTGGTGAGCCAAGAGGAACTTCCCATGGAATCCGGCCCGCTTGTCACTTGCTAGCCCTCGCGATGTTGCGTTCTGGAGATACTAATCCACTCAAACACACACCCTCTGGCAGGGATCGTTTAGTTTGTGCAAAGCAATTTTTGTGGTGGCATACCATGGAGCTGATGATGAGGACAACTTGTACTCAACACTTTCTAATGACCAACGGCTTATGAGAAGCAGTTTTAGCATCAAAGGGTGATTCTTGCTTTGGGCTTGTGGTCAGGTGAAGCCATAGAATGTTCTGTAACGGATCCTTTAAATAGTCCTCAATTTTTCACATAACATAGGCAAACTTAATGGGAATGCCACGTTGATCTTTCTCCATTGGTCATTTGATTTTTGTTTCTGCAAAAAGTGATTACAGAAGCAATACGTACCGCTTGTTTCTTACCAATTCTTGCCCTTCACGACTGCATTGGAAATTAAAACCTCTCGTTTTTTTAAATGGTCGACGTTTATTAACGAGCTACTGAAAAGAAAAGCATGGCACAATTAGCGTGCAATCAGGGATGCGGAAAACTACCTCAACTATAAAACTGCAATAAACTCGGGGTTCCCTCTTGTGGGAGATAACCTTTACACCGGTGGTGCAGTAGTAAACTATTTGTGTTTGGTTTTTGGAACAGAGCGATGAGCAGAAGGTGTGTCTGTGCTGGCCATGCCCAAAAGTTCTTTAAATAAACATGGGCCCAAGACATTCCCGAAACGAACGTGCCTTGCGGGGTTCTGCCTTCTGGACAAAACGATAGTTTGTGGAGATTCGTTTGTCTCGTCGCGCGCGGTCGTTAAAATCGACCCGCTCCGCGCTTGGGATTGATTTTTATTCTATTTGCTTTTCCTTTACAAGGCGAGGCGATCTTCCCGACAGAAGAAAACGACAAGTTGATTGTAAGCGTTTCTTGTTGTATTTTTCCCTACTGTTGTTTAGTATTTCGCCGTGTGCACGTTTCGTTCTTTGCCCACAATTCTTTCTTCCGGCGATGATGATTTTCTTTCTCATCATCACCTTCTCGCCCCTTTGGTGTTGTGGTGTCCTTTGGCTCGGCGGTACCGAAGGAACCCTCTCCACGGGTTTACCTTTCTTTCACCACATATGCAATTAGCTGGTGGTTATTTTGTGTATTTCACAAAACACACACACACGGGCGCGTGACTACCGGATCTTACGAGCAAACGATCCGGGAAATTGATGATGGCAAACGACGACGGATAAGAGAAGAACGCTTTGGGCTGGGCGCACCTCCAGTGTAAAAAAACTCTCTGAAACCTCGTTGTGTTTATTGAAGAACGTATTCTTCCCTTCGTTTTCTCCACCGTTTATCCCCAATGGATCTGCTGCCATAGTTTTGGCTGGGTATCCTCTCTTTGGCAGAACGCCAATTTATCGTGCTTGCCATTTCACTGGTATGCCGCGTGTTCCCTTCGTGGGGGAAATTGGTTCGGGCAAATTAAAACCCTCAATCTGTACCGCCAACCACAACCCCCGCCTTCGTGGTCGATATGTTGAAAGACTATACGCAAACGCTATCCTTTTGGCACTGGCTCCTTTTGTAGCATAATTTTTAAGTGGCGTAATTTGGTAAAGATCTCTCTTTTCGACAACGTTTCGCGCGTAGAGTGAATCCGTGTTTACGGCAAATATGAACTGCAAACATGAACTTGAGTAGTAAAATTTCCGTATATAATTTAAGATTTGATTAGTTTATGCAGTATTATGTGAATGCCTTATTTGTTATATTACCCTTACAACATGCATTTCCCTTGACTTTGATTGATGCACTTTCGAGAGCAAAGCAATGGTTTTTATATTTTTATTTTTATTCCATTTCGATATAGTTTCGAAATAGCGTTTGCCGAAAAAACCTACTGAAATCGAGTGCATATCGAACGTGTTTCATATGGACCATATTTGTCTATTACTCTTTACAGAACCATGTTTTTGTTTGCTGTTTCATAATAGAGCTGTCGGGTGCCTTGGGGCGTATATTTCGGTTTTGCTTTTTTCTTGTTCTTTTTATCTCGCATGGACACCAATCGCGCCGTGAGGACTCCTTTTTTCCTATTTATGTAAATGTCGGGTGTGAAATTGAACGATTGCTGGGCTGTAAAACATACTTCAATGATATGTGTATTTCTCCCGAAGTGATGATTTTCGGAAAGCTTAGCACCGTGTTACGCTTTTCGAAACCCCAAACGACGGATAGATAGCATGCACAATTTTTCATCTTTTTTACCCAGGTTTTGAATCTGGAGTTTTGTACGGATGCATCTGTGCATTGCATTCTTTGTTCGTTTCGCAAATGGGCTTTTTCCGTTTCTATATTTTTGCTTTCGCGTTTTGGAGATTATTTCACACAAAAATATTTCCATTAGGGTCGAGATTCATGTTTTTTCTGACCATTTATGGAGCCATTAATTGAGATTGCAGATGATTAGTGTTCGAGTATACGTTTCGTACTTTGTCGCCTCCAACATAGCAAATTTTTCCCCTTACCTCGTTTTAACTACTCCCGAGACCTTTTGCTTTTGTCTTATCGGCTGCCAATTGCTTTTTTTTCCTTTCGCCATGTGAGAGTATCCGGTGCGCGCTCAGACAACAGTAACGACCGACCGTGGCTGAAATATAGGCTTTGGGTAGGCATTGCATTTCCATTTATCTTTCTTCTAGTCCTTGTAGCTTCTCATTTTCTCTTTCTCGATAGTTTGATATAGGACGAAGGACACAGAAAGCTTTCCAGTTTTTGTCGCTATTTTTTTCTTCGTTGGTACTATTTCCTGCCCTCCGACTCCCTTTATTTTCTTGTTGGTGACACTCCATGAAACCGCGTCAGTGCGTCAACAGTCAACGGAAAATTTATACCAGATCGTGTCTTTTTTCCGCTTGAGAGTGGGTTCCGTCCGGCGACCTGGAAGCTTGTTTGTGCGTGTGCCTGTCCTCCGACCTCTTCAGGGACCTCCGAAATACCATTTGAACGAAGTGAAACACGGGGTTACTGGTCGCATACACTGACGCTATTGCAAACACGTGGATGGACAGAAGAGTCAGTGTTACATGTCACTGGCGCCTCGGGCCAGACGAGATCATAAAAGTGTGCCTTGAGAATGGTCGGAATTCGCCTTGGAACGCCAGGATCACTCCGGTGAGAAAGTGCACGCGCCGGACTGTCGTCGACGGCCGTTACCATACATCTTTTGTACATTTTTTGCGCCATCTTATGTTCACTTCTTCTCCTTGGCGTAACGACCGAGTTGGTCATACCCGCCCGTTAATGGATATACAAGACTATTTCCCTTTGGCTACGTGGATAGTAAGTCATCTTGTCTAAATTCTTACCCTCTGAACCTCCGGCTCGTTTAGAAGCTAGCATTTGACAAAGCAGTGATGATGGCACCATCCTCCATGTACTTGTCCATCAGCGGTATTTATTTCCGGTGTCAACGGATTTTTCTGAAACCCCCTATCCTCCACTCTACCTACTTTCAAACGATTGTCTATCTCTTTCCCAGTGAACAACAATTAGTCATAAGCCAAGCAAAACTAAGCCCACGATTTCCTAGCCATCGAAGAGCGGTTGGTGTCAGTCAGATTAATTTTAAATTGAAGTTGTCTACCCTTACATGGGGAGAGCTGGAATGTAGTATCATTGGATTTGGGGTGGGAAGTGATACGATCCCGATGTAACTGATTGATGCAGTTTCGATGCAATTTGAGACATTCCAAGCTCTATCCTAAACAGTACACTATCCCGGATCCGAGTATTTCAAAACCTCACGACACCAAGAAAAATGCATCGTCGTCGTTGAGCGATAAATCCATCAACACCCGAACCATTAAGAGTAATAATCTTCGTTTTCCCTCCGTTTCTGTTTTTGTTGAGGCTTTTCCGGAGGTCACGGTCTCTGGAATTGAGAAGAGGTACAACAGGCTTTATTTCTCAACGGACTTTCGACAACGGAACGAACTATCTTTACCAGACCCAACCGAAAATTTGTTGCATCTGAAGTAATCTTCTGTTTTTTTCTTTCTGTATTTGCGATGTGTTCAAAAGGTTTTCTAGTAACGTTTTTTTTTCACCGCGGATAAACTCATCGTTCGCACTTCTTAAATCGTGAAAGTCTGGTGACGCCACAAATATTCCGGGCTTATTTCTCCTGGCTGATTTCTCGACCGAACGGAACATGGCGAGATACTTTTCTGTCCATTGGATGCTTTCGGTAAAAAGAGAAAGATAAGTGCGCTTCAGGTCGATGATCTTTTTACCACCGAAATGGAAATGTCTTGTTCCAAAAAGTTTAGAATAAAGTACACTTCAAAATTTAACCTACTTTCGAGCAACAGCAGCCCATTGTTAAGGTTTACCGTTTCCGTGTTTAAAAGAGCCAAAAGAAATTGATTCTGGCGAAACGAAAAATGACAACTTGGGGCATATCACTTGGGGCAAATACCTTCACTGAGCAATAAAAACAGTTCATAAAGCTCTAGGGGTAACATTGTTTCGGGGGAAGGAAATATCGATGAAAATCTTGTAAACGACTTCCGCTAGCACCCAAAAAGATAATAAAAAGGTGTTAATAATAATATTTGTTTGTGGGCCAGAGAAGGGTTTCGGGAGAGTTTTTGGAGATCAAGCAAAACTGTCGTAATCGGTTTGAAAATTGGGAAAAACGAATGAAAACTCGAGCCACAATATTTACACCTAATGATTTTTTACCGTAGCTCTCCATTAGTGTTTTTAAAAGCCTGTTTCAAAAATTGCACTTCAATAGAATTTCTCACTGCAGGAAAATGCTATTTTGCGTACTGTCCAATGTTCGGTCCCGACGGACGGGAAAGTTTTCCATTTTGGAGTATATTCATGTCGTGAAATGTGCTCAAATAATTGAGCTTACGTTTAAAATGGTAGTTGATATACCAAACTAGTCATTGGGGCCCGGTGTCTTGTAGGGTTTTGTTTTTTTTTTTAAGAAATTATCAATGCATCATTCACCTAATTTTGGTCACTTGTTTCCAATGGTTCATGTTTGTGTATGACAATCGTGTACTAGTTATTGCTTTTTTATTTTGACCCTCGGTTGAGGAATGTTAAAGACGTCTGTATATTTCATCTGAGGTATTAATTAATCAACCTGGTACTGAGCAACATATGTAGCAAAGTCAGAAAAGGTTGCGGAACAAAAAATGCTCAAACTTTGACGCGGACTAAAAAACGAGAAGGTCCAGCATCTTTTCCAGTTTTTCATACGCTTTCGCTTGATTGTGTTTCGTTCCTTGTGGAGAAAAAGTGAGAAGAACAGACTAACATTTTGCTTCATTGTAACAGCTGGGCCTTGATTATCCTAGAATGTCCGTAGGCACGTTCTCACCATGCGTCCTTTCGGCCTCCGCTCACAACTTCCTGATTGTGCATTTTGTTCTTCGGATCTCGAATGAATGGTAGAAGGGTTGTTTTTTCCCAAGCGCTACCTATTCTCCGTCCCTTTATTCCTACGCTATTTGCATGGTAAGTCTAACTTTTTGTTCACCTCCTCTTTCATTGCGGAAGGTGTCTGTGGTTGGTGGTGAAAGTTGGTGGCAAAAGTATGCGTCCTCGCGGATTTTTTTCTGCAAAATGCATCAGTGAGACATTATGGTGGAAAAACTGTCACTGTCGATGGGAGGACAAAAAGTGAAATAACTGGAATATGTATGGAGATAGACTTTTCATTCTTATAAAACGAAACTGACCGGAGAAAAAGTTATGGCTTTGCGTCGCATCATCATTCACCCAAAAGGAACACGTACGGCACGAAAGAATTTCGTGCTGAATAATTAGGACGTGCTGACAGGGCCGCCCAGCAGAGATGGTTAGTGAAATTCACCCTTCATCCCCTTCTAGTCCCCTGTCTACAATCCACCACCCTCTCGCAGCCGTCACCAGCAACTTTAGAAGCAACTGCAGTAAAAGTTATGGTCAGTTGTGATAAAATGGTAATTTTATAACCATAGTCACTCATCTTCATCAGCAGGAGGCGACCGTTGGGTTCTTGCAACTCCTGAAACTGCTGCTGCTGGGAAGCTTGGAGCAATCAAATGTGTAATAAGAAGAAGTAATTCTGTCCTTTATCCAGGAGTGTGGATGTTGTGGAAGAGATTAGGTTTGGTGTTGAAAGTTGGGTGTTAGAGGAGTAAAACACCTTATCCTTAAGCGTCATCAGCGGAGGAGGTAAACTCCTACTAGCCAGAGAAGGCAAAAGACGCACTCCTCCGATATTAAGGGACTAAATGATGCTGCATTCGCACGATTTTGTTCCAGACCAACAACAAAACCCAAGAAATTAATGAAGTAGGGGAGAAACGTCGAAATCACGATGTCGTTGGCTAACGAGGGGATCGTTACTCCCCACCGCAAGGAAAAGACAATTAAACGCCAAATAGAAAACGGACACGAACCCGCAGCTGCAGATCCTGGTGAAGATGGTGGATGGATATTCTGCGAGGTTCTTGTCTTGTGCCTTATGGTGTCGCGCACCGCCACCTATCAGTTGCAGACAATCTTTTCTTAGGTTTCTTTTCTTCTGCCTTGTAGAATCGGGGCTGGTGTCGTGTTTAATCCTCTTTAAACAATTTTCAGTGTTCACGGACTGGTGCTGCCTTGTTGTACAGTATTCAATGGTCAATATGTAAATTACATGTACTCGTAACTGTAAACGGATAGATAAACCGTTGATCCCGTTGCTTGATGTATGTTTTGCATTAGGTCTTATCGGTTATGGTGTCTCGTTTAAGAAAAACATTTGTCCTCCCTCCAGGGTAGATTTGTTATTCTGGTAAAAAGATTCCTCCCGTTTCTTAAAGGTTTTTCTTCCTTGTTCCCTCTCGTATTGAGAAGCCACCACAGGAATTGGAATTGCTACAGAAGCGTAGACCGGTGCTTCTTTCTACACGCATCTTTTTTCCTTTACTTCACACTGTCTTACCATCTACACGCGCACACAATGCTGGTGCCAGAAACAACAACGACAACGGCCCACAGCTCGCGAAAATTTATATCCAAACAGATCATTATGCACTTTTGGTTTCCCTTCCTGGATGTTTTTTGTTTTCGATGCGTGCGCTTTTGGCAGAGAGGTGTCTTCGGGCATGTCTTGTTGGGTGTGAGTGCTCTTTTTGTGTGGGGACATGTTTCGTGGAGCAGATAATATTCCAAGAAAAAGAGGCCGGACTAAGGATGTATCTCATGTCCTTCGTGGGAATAAATTGAAAAATTAAATACACAATCGATAAAGCACACCCGTGAGCGGTGGTCGCCGCCGATCGGTCAGCAAACAATTGATATTCCTTCTTATCCCGCTCTTCGTAGGAGCATGGTGAAAGGATTTGTTAGCTTTTCTCGGTTTCTTTTGCAGAATTTGGGTTTAAATTGTTTTGCTCTATTTTGCGCGACACGAGCAAATTTATATGCCGAAGTTAAGGCATATAAAAAAATTACTACTGGAATTTTGTGAGCACAAACAGGGTCAAGTTGCTGGCTGGCGACTGTTCAAACAACATAAATAAAAAGCGGTTACTTCTAGAAGATCTTTTGTGCTCATCGTGACCAGGCTTTTTAATCTGATTAAAGTTGGCAAGGTCCGGCGCTGGGTAGCTGATGCTTGCAGCCCCACAAATAGCAGCAGCACCGTAAATTATTTGTTTTGGATTTCTCCAGTGCTGGTAGTAGGTTTTAGAATTGTCACTCGACACTTTAATCCTTTAAATGCCTCGTTGTCTTACATTTTCTTTCCTGTTTGTTTTCTTTACTTCCAGGTATGTGAGTCTATAACGATGGCATATTGATTGTTTCGACCAGATGGCTGAAGTATTTTGCTGCGAGGTAATATGATTTCCAACATTGAGAATGAAATCTATTGAGTGAGTTTAACAAAGATTAGCTGGGTTAGCGATCAATTTGAATATTTTGTTAATGTCAGTTCAATGTTAATCTAGTTCAGTTTATAATGCAAATAAGTTGGGCCGCTCGTAAGCAGAATTACTTTAGCAATCATTGGTAAATGCCATTTCCAAACGACAGGTGCTCCATAAACAGTTTACCATATCTGCTTAGTTATGGAACGGTTTCATCCAAAACTCGAAGAAGTCAATTGACAGTTGGAATAATTCAATCGGATGTGTAGAATTTACATATTACGATTCAAAACTCGTTTCCTATCCCTATGTTGACATATTTCCTCTTTTTCATGAGTTTAAATCAGCTTTGTTCAGTTCACCCCACTGGCACTGGGATGTCAGCCAATCTTATCTCTTGACAGCAGCACCAAGTGTCAAACAGCATCAACCGGCGTTATTGTGACACAAGGCACGCTGGTTTCGCTTTGGGGAATGTGTCCCGGAATCATCTGGTATTCATTACTTTTCTGTCAATGCGTCCTTCCTTGAGCAACTCCAGGAGACAGGATTGTTAGCCCACGCATCTGTGCATACATGGGCATCTAATTCCGGTGTCGCCATGTTTCATTTACATACATGTTGTTTCCATATGCAAATACACGCCCGCATTTAACGGTAGGGAAAGAGTCGAGGGAGAGATGAAGCACCGTAACACCTGGCCCATGGACGCGTGTTGGAGTGTAAAAATCAGACGAGAAGAGTTACGATCGTCCAAGTTGAAGTTTACAGTTCGCCTGACTTCGGATGCATCTTTCCGTTGCAACGGCGAAAGATATTTCTCATGGTTCGGTACACTTTCTTGCACGGAAACTTTTCTACTATCTGCACTGTGCATGGCTTCTCGGGATTGACCTCATGGAAAGATATTCTCCTCAGTCCTTATTGTCTTCTGTCTTTATTTTAACGGCAGCTGATAGTGTCGGTCCGCCCATGACTTGTGTGTCGGCTTTTGCTTCCTGGCACAATCCTAAATTCCCGCCGAGAACATTTTTGTTCCGTCTTTCCAAGTTCCTTCCCTGAATAAACCAACCGTTGCAAAACAAACCGCCCGTAATTCAAAATTCGTCGTCAACACACGACTTCCGGCAGTGCTCTGTTGAGCAGGGAAACGGTCTTGCTTTCATTTTCGTACTTCGTCCTTCTCGTTTTCCTCGCATACGAATAGCAACCGGAACGGATTTTAATGAAGCATAAATAAAATAAACGAAATAAGACAAACAAACAAATCCTGTCGCACGCGCCGAAGGACAAACGAATTTTCTTCCTAGCATATATTTTAAGCAAAGGCGAAGGCGGAGGTGAAAACGGCCCACTTCGTCATGCGTCACAGGATGAAGCTCTCCGATGTCACCGATGATCCTGACTGTGTCGTTTTCATCCATCCGTGTTGATCCTTCCCGGAGACAATTTGTGTTCGTCGGGTCGTTGTCAGTGTCTTCTTACGCACGAAAGCGAGACAAGGTCGTTAATCGACAAGATGAATCGATTCAGCTTGAGTGTTAATGGATGACCTTTTCTCGGTATTTCTAGACAGTTGGTTGGAAACCCATTGTAGAGGCGTTCTTTGCAAGGATCATTTTTCGAGTATTCCCACAAACAATCGACGGTGTTAATAGGCGCAGCAAACGCATAAATCTGTAAATCTATTATTTTTCTTCGTGTTAGTGGCTTGACCGTGTTTTTTCGCTTGATTCGTGTTTATTTGCGATATTTTCAATTTGTTTCCACCCAGATATCTCACACAGGATATTGAAATTGAATAACAGAATGAAAAGGGTAAACTTCCAAGCATGGCACTCGAGAACGTAAACCCTATAAACACAGGTTAAGCTCCCGCAGACTTTCGGATAGAGTCTTAAAAAGGATATAAATTTTAAAGCTAACAGCTTTAAGCTTCCTCAATCTTCGTTTCCGCTTCAGGATTCCGCATGAAGAGGTATCCGACCTTTTTCATCCCTGGATAGTCTGCTGCGAGGCCAGTTATGTCTGCCACTAACTTCATGCTCTGTTAGCTATTGCCGCTATTTGAGCTCCACTTGCTCGAGAAGAAACGGTTCACTCGGTTTTAAACCCCGAATCTGCCCGTTAGAGCCCCTATTTCCGGCAATGCGGAAAAACGCAAGAATTGTGATCAAAAAGTCGAGACACATACAACCATAAATCTTTTATCCAAGCCGGTGGAGGTCTTCTTACGTCGAAGAAAAGGCAGGATTTTGTGGAAGGTCACCACGAAGACGGTATTGTGTTTGAAAGCGATAAAAACTACTCACTTCTTCTTCAATATCGTCCCTATCTCACCTACTAGCATCTATTAACAGTAAGAAAAGCGATTTTGGAAAATTTTTGCAGTAATTCTAAATCACTCAACGGGACGTCCAGCTTCGAGTCGAGCGCAGAGAAACGTGCGAACGGATTGGAAAACTGCATCTCTCAACTGTTTTAGTCGAGGAGAACCCCTTCAGATACATAATCAGATTTTTATGGATTCGAACCTTTTTCGGTGGGTGACAACCAGCAGACGACGTGTCTTGTAAGACGAATTAAGCAATGCTTACTCTTCTAGGACTTGTCATCAATGCTTAGATATTTTGATTGGAGATCTTTCGGAGAGTTTTAATTACAACAAGAACCAACGAGGTCAGTATTAGGCCCGGTCACATTAATTAGTCATTAGATTGTGCTGACACATTCTCTGTCACTTACAAACGTGTACATTGAAAGTTGAACTACGTCTTTTATGTTATCTTTTTGCGAAGCGGAAAAAGGAACACGTAGGAAAACTCTTCCCCCGGGCTGAATTTCGGCCCACAAAAGGTGACAAAATGAATTCCGACACCAACGTCAATCACCTTAAAGTTTTTTGCACACGCCGGGGACTAAGACCCACGTTTCGTGTAGTAGGAGAGTCAGGAAACCGGCTGGTGTACAGTTCCTAGCGTATCACCTTTCATGAGTGGATGTGTACAAACGCTGCTCTCTTATCCTTAGCTGCACAGTGTCCTCCTGCGTTCTCTGACGATGTTTGTGTCATATGGCCAATATGCTGCTGCATCGTACCTTGGGAGGCCAACCGAGTATGTCTCGATTGAACGACCAGATATCACGTAATACGACACAAAATAACTCCCTGCAGTTCCAGGGCTCTCCCGCCGGCATTAAGCCAATCATATCCGACACCTTTTTTGTTCTTCCTGCGGTGTAGCTGGCATCTCAAACTCATGCTAGGTACGTTTTCTGGTGTTGCTGTTCACTTATTCAAACTAGTTCCCGTGGTGGCGCTTCTGCTTGCCATTGCTCTTCCTGCTTGTCTTCTCACTTGTCCATTTTTTCACAGATTCAAGTTTTTTTTTCTCATGCATAACCCGGTTTGAGTTCGATTATCGATTAGGACTGCTCCTCCTGGCCGGTCGACACTCGTTTGCTCTTTTTGTTATCGTTGTTGTTTTGTGTATCGTCAACGTCTTGGAAGTTTCCTTCTAGCTTCTACATTTTATTTTTTGATCCCGCAGTCCTCTACTCTACTTTGTTGGTGTCGTGCTGCTTCATAGCACGTTGTTCTTCGTCCCTTATTCGGTAAGTGTCTGTTTCGATCTATGGAAGCCTGGAGATATCCTTCTGGGTTTCCGAAATGGCAATCCACACAGCAGTCCCGAATTTTAATTAAGAGATAGAGAAGAAGTATTATTTGAAGAAACCGGCTCAATGAAATGATTTTACGAAGCATGGTACCTACAGCATGCAGATCAAGCAAGCAAGAGCAAGAGCAAGGAATGTTGGTTAGAAATAGTGGATCCTGTTAAGGTATATGACTGTTTATTTTTAAACACGGAAATTGAAATGCAACTTTTGTAAATAGCTAAATTAAATTTTAAGAAAAGCGGATCGTCGAAAAGGTAAATCAATGCAGAACAGTAGTTTTCTTTTGAGTTTTCTTTTGACGGTACACAAGATGCAGGGGCTGAGTAGTGGAGCCTGCCTCGCCATCCCGGAATTTTGCATAATCCCGTAATAGGACCAACGTACATCGCCCCGTTTTCAAACAGAACCTTCGCTGCAACGATACAGAGATCCTTCCTGATTCCCCCTCCAGCATCATCTCTTCGCACCCAATAATCGTCCTTTGCTTTGGGTTTCTGGTTTTTGGAGTCTGGATAACAAAGGAAGGCGAAATCATGATTGCTTATATGTTAATTTCTCAATTATTAGAATAAACATCGAGCATCGAGCAATTTGGGAAATCTTTGGAAACGAGGGCATTCGAATGCAATTCGTTATCCTGTAGGGTTCCACTTTGTGGCGGAATCGATCGTACGGCTCTGTTTATGCCACTTTAGGGTCTGCATCGGAATAAATCTGCATTTGTGCATTCGTCGTTTCAGTCTTCCTTTTCAAGCGGAACGAATTTCGTGTGACCTCCACCTGTAAATTATCGACTATGCTCAGATTTATGGGGAAGCTTATCTGCTCAACGTGATCAAAAATCTATTTTTCCGGCACGTTAAAACATGGAGAACAATAGAAAACACGTACGTTCCGCTAAAGATTTGTTGTCGAAGCATACGAAATCAATCTATAAATGAAGCTATTGTTCGTCAACCGTGCAGAAAGAAGAAAGTGGCGATAAGGCTATATTGTTTTTGTCCGCCTTTTTATTCAACCCTCGGGCGTTCTTCATGTAATGAAAGGGTGCGATTGATGCAAACTGACGATGAAAAACATAACTACACAAACAGCACTTCAGCATAATGTGCGCATCAATGTACTATCGATCAGTAGCATTGTTTTCGTCTCCGTAAATAAAACATCCAATGCTCTGTTGATTTCTCTATCCTCTCTTCCATCTGCCGAGGAGAGCCACCGGCCGGAAGCAAGGTGGATATGCAAGGTATACATTCTTTTTACCACTTATGTTTCTTTGAGATTAATTCCATTATGACTGACGATCACCTGTGCCTGATTCCAACAACGGGATGAATCGAAGCGTGCGTTATCAAAGCGAGCGATTAGCGTTGGTTGTTTTATACAGTCTCTGCTCTACATGCTGCTGGTCCCAAGGCTTTTGGAAAAGAAATTGATTTAGTGAATAGCGTAAAGGAAATTTTAAATATCCACAAACAAATTCGTACTCCAATATTCATGATTACGACTTCTGAATTTATAATGGTGAACCCAAGATCGTTTGAAGACGTAATTAATTTCCTTTTTACGCTGAAGGCTCTACAACTTCTCCCACCTTCTTGGTTACACCAGCAGAAGATTGGCCCTCCTTTCTTTACGTCTCCACTTTTTTGCAGTGGTCTGCTCAGCTGCTGCTTTTCCTCGGGCGTCATTCTTGGGTTGCGGTCGAAAAGAGCAGACCAAACAAAACGCAAACCTCAACCCATTTCTTAAGGCCGTAGATCGCGCTTTCTTTTCACTCGTCAACGTATTGCAAGAGATCCGGGCGTAATTCACAACGTCTTTTCCAACTTGGCTAACCACCCGACCAAGCGACGACCGATCTTCTGAGCTTGTTAGTCTCCGTCGACGTCGTCGAAAATGAGTGGTTTTGTGAGTAATTACGCACTTATCAACGGTCTGTCCGGTGGGTTCCGACTTGTTCTGTTATAGCAGAGGTTAGAGGAAGCTCTTAAGGAAGGTGAGGCCCATTAACGTGTTAGTCCACGGACAAGAAAGGCCATTCATCACGATGCAAGCAGACGGACCTACATAGCCGCGCAACCTCTTACTACTTTAGCTATGAGACTCAATCTCTCGATTGCACAGCTGATATCTTTGGGCACAGTGCAGTTCTCCCCCTCATTGCGCCAACAGGATCCACTTCCTCGAAGGCGACGACGACGGCACGGTAGTTCAACGGTTGTTTGTTCGAGCATTGTGCAGGTTGCGAAAATGCCCGGTTAGGTGATTGGTGCCAGCCGAAGAAACGACGATGGCGTGTCTTGAACTGGATGAGCTTTTAAATCTTGTTTTAAGGATGCGTACTGTCGCAACTAAGGATTATTATTTCTATTCCTAAAACCATGCCAACTTGTAGCACGCACACAGAAGAATCCCAGCTGTGCGAATTTGCACAAATAGTAATTTTGCTTCTCCTCTCACCCTGCACGAACATGTGACGGAAACGTTTATGCATTCAACTGAGGTACTGCAAAGCGTTAGCCTAGTGCAACTGAAGTAAATTGGGGCGCTTCCGAAATTATTAAATAAATGCTCGCAATTTCGCATTTGGTAACAACCAGGACATAAGTGTCCGTCTCGAGGACGGTCATTGAAAACATATCGTATTTCTGTACAAGGAGAAATAATAATCCACTAGTTCTCATCAGGTGTGATTAATATTATGTCACAAAAGGTCCTCCAATTTTGTATTTGTGATTTTTTTTCCTTTAAGACTTCACTTTTCTCGTAAATTATTTATCTGCAGGAGGAATATTTCAAACCAAAACTCATGAATACTTGTTTTAATGAACAGCAGAAGAGCATAGTTTACGTAAGGTATATGCAAAATAATTATCGTCCATCCATTAAAAGTCTCCGCCCTATAAAATGCTGTTCAACAGAATCTTTTTAAATCTATTGCTTTTGCTCACGAATCCTCGTGCTAAGCAAACGAGCACAAAAAGTATAGACCTTCATAGGACGTTGAATCGTATCGTTTGGATCGGCCCAAATGATACCAAGGCCCAGTTGTGGAAGCTGATGTCATGGATGGGTCATCCAATTTTTATGCAAATTCCATTAAAAATTACATCGTTTTGTCTCGAGACTTAATTACTGCTGCCTTTATCCTATCTATTATTATTTGAATTTGAATTTATTTATTTGTATAGTCGTCGGATCTCATAGGTCCATTATCCTGCCATGATGCTGTCTACACATGAGGCTCAGTACCTGCAAGTATTGGTTGCTTCACACTCCGATTAAATTGTTGGTTGTTCGTCAGTCTTTATTTCAACAACGCCATCATGCCCTCGGTGTAATCTGGTCAAAGTTGTTCCAGCGACGGCGTTTTTCCTTTTAGGCTAACATGATGCCATTTTGAAAAGGGACATATGAGATCAGAGAGCACAAGGTTAGAGGTCGTTTTTGTTCTCCTGTGAGCGCATAGGGGAGCTTAAATACAGTTTTATTTTCCTTCTTTGTTCCCTTTGGATGCCAGTGCCATCAGTCCAGTTGGTTACATTTTTACATGTAACCAGTTGGTTACATTTTTGTGTACGGTCGAGTAAAAGAAAATGATGATAAGGAATAACGTCGCGAAACCGATTGACGATGACGGTATTCATTCTATAGGAAATTCCCACAGGAATGTACTACAAATCCTATGCCGTTGGTAGGCTGGCGATGTGGAATCTTCTGCTCAGTGCCATTACATTAACGATTTACTGGAAATCCGTTGAATAGATCCAACACCACATCATCCTTTGCACCCACAGTGCGTGTTTACAAGCATTAACTAAAAGCAACAGTCTCTCGCTTCCGCACTCTCCTCCCAATGGTTTGCTCTTCGCGGTATCCTTGTCCTTCGAGTACGTCCTGAGTGATCCTTATCTAGACACTCTCGGATGAGCTGTGTAATGTGAGCACACTTCACAAACGCTTGTGTTTCAGACCGTTCCTCAAATCCGCCTCCAGATGTGTCACGTCATACAGTTGGCTCAGGTGGTCGGTAGGCGATAGACACACGAGAATCGCGTGCTTAGCGCCATCGGATCATGAGACGACACTTTTCCTTCCTGAAACATTTGTCGGAACGCGGGCCTAGATTTTCCATATCCCTCCTGGCTGCTTTCGATGTTGATTAGGATTTTGGTTCTAGTATGGAAGACGTTATACTCGTTGGCCTTGAACGAACTTGTTATTATTGACGAGTCGTTTCGTGAGTCGAGAATGCCGGCATTCTGACGTTAATCTGATAGCACTCTTGGTCAAAAATTAGTGTGCAGTACTTTTGTATGCGCAAGGGTTGCAATAGGGAGATTCTGGGGTGTAAGGCTGGAGGAAATAAAATAAAGAACATGACATCGACAAGCCATCGTCGCCTTTCGGTTGTCGGCTATTACTTCGCCAACCGAACGCCAAAACGAAAATCTGTATCGCCATGACAAGTCGTTGTCAACGCGCCATTCCCTGCCTGAGGATGGAAATAATTTTAGAAAGCGTTCGCCATAAACGCTGCATGTATTTCCACATAAATTGACGGTTCGAGAAAAGAATGGAGAAAGAGTGTACCCTTATGTGCAAAGCCATATGGCATTCGAACAACGCCAACTTTTCTTGCTTTTACTTCATGGATCGTATTAATCATTCTTGAAGTTTGTAATTCTCTTGCACTGCATCGTAGCGTGTAAACTATTAACCAAACGTTGAGGCTGAGGATTGGGTTTCATCTCTTTAGCCCTTGGGCCTGCTACGTCCCCTTCCCCCTTATTCACCCAAACAAGTTTCTGATGACCTCAACAAACCGCAACCTTCGCCAACGACGACGATTGGGTGCAATTCCTTTCTGGTTTCAGTGCAGTGATTTTCCATAACTTTCCTCAATAGCACCACCTTACCGGACAAAAGACCTCGCCAATGGTGGTGGCAGCGTTGATTGAGCCACCACCTTTCATCTGCATGCGCACACGAGACGACAACATTGATGGCATTTTGATCGAGGTTGGTAATTTCATGGTAGTGTTTTATTGGATTGGGGTTAGCGTGTGCAAATTTCCGGGCATCTAGTGGATGCATCTCTGACAAGGTGGTTGCTTCGAAATTACCGCAACCGATAAGGCGTATAGTTGATTATATCTTCTACGCACACAGGTGCTGATGCCTCTGGACTTTAACATTCACAGAATCAATTAACCGATGTTGGAAGCACAATAAAAGTGGGGCCAGATTTTCTGGACGATGCTTCCTGGACGGAAAGCTTTGAGCAATTGATTAATGAATTATTTTCTTATTGTTTCCCTTTTTGAAGGAAACATAATGAGGCCTGATTTGGAATCTGAGTTAGGTTTACCGTTTTGACGTTGGTTGCTCATAACGATGCATAAGAATTTTTCAAGATTTCCTTTTCGTCTCTCGCTACGGTTTCGGGTACAATCCGAATCCGCGATCGAACGATGGAGTGTGTGGTCAATAAAAGTACACCGTGGCTACGTCTTTTCGTGCCCCAAACTTATTGAAGAGGCGCCTCTACTTGATCCGACTTACGATAACGTGAGGACGAAAAAAACGCGATGGCTCTGATTGAGTTCCGATAATGTTGGATGCTAACGAGGGTTAGCCATAATCGATTTTACGAAGCCCATTATTTCTCAAATTTTTGACAGAGCGCGTAGGTCGAAGATCTTGGATCTGACAATGTTTCTGTCCTTCTTTCCTTTTCGCTTTTTGATCCAAGGATGGATGAAGCCGGCATTAATGTGCCCTTGATCGAGCGAGATGGACAACTGAAAACTATCAACTGGCTTCCTATCGACATATCGAAAACTGTTTGAACGCGTCCTTTTTTTGAAGCTCGAACGGAAAAAAAATCTTATTTGTTAACCCTTTCAGGACCATAAGCTATTTAAGACTAAAATTGGCTATACAACACAATATTTTGGCTATTTGGGGTGTAAAATAAGAGAATATCACCAGAAGAACCTAGCAGTCTGTGCAGGTTTTGTTTTTATAATTTAATGGGAAATATTTTTTCCAATGACCCATAAAAGTACATGAATGACGGGTGTGTGATATCGGAATTGTTTTTGAATCCTTCAAGTTTTACTTCAACAGGAAATGCTGGAACAGTTTTACCAATAATATGTCGGTACAAATTAATCAATTGGTAAATTAGTAAACGGAAACCAATAACCTCCGAAGAAATCAACCGTCATGGCAGACCAACACGCCAACCACCAACAACCCTCTACAATCCTCTCGGCACTCAACCTCATCATTTTTCTTACGCCTGTCGTGGTGGGTTGAAGTGATCTATCGAACGCTTAACAAGCTGTCAAAATGTTATGCCTTTTGTTGAATTTTGTGGCGGCGGCGAGCTGCTTTCGGCAAAATAATGATATGGTCATCTTCACTCAAGGAAAGGTGGCGTTACCGCAAGCTGAATTGTTGAAAGAAAAATATGAAGCAAAAAGATTGATAAAGTGCGCGAGGGGAACTCAATTACCAACAACTTTTTACCGCTTTCTCCACACCGGGGTTTGAAGACTGGAGGTTAGGAGTATTCTACTGTGGATGTACGTGTCCATTAACGTCCTCACCACCGACCATTAAGTTTCGTGCCAAGACTTGGAGCGTCAAGTTTACTCATCCTGCACAATTCGAGCTGTCCACAAATCTATTTACAAATTTGCTGTATCACATAAAATGGTTGGTAATTTGTTTGAAAACATCGATCGCAACGATTTCCTATTTGTTCTGTGATAAGATCCGTAAATTCGTGGATTTATTATATCCTTTTTTGAACGTCGAAGTTGTTTATAAATGTTTTATTAATTCTTTTTTGGTTGAACTCATTCATTTAAGCTTTTCAGAAATCGTTATGCTGATCACCAATTCTATTTTCGTATAATTTATCCCTTGCATCCTACAACAAATCATTTGAGCTGTACAAAGCGACCTGTCCTGACAAAACCTGGTTACCCTTGGACCTTTACGCTAAAAAGGAGTATTTTCTTCTACCGTTTTCGTCGCGCTGCGTCTTCCGTTTCAATCGCTTGTAAAGGTGTTAAACCGACACGGAAAGTGCTTGCGTGTACAAGACGGCAAATTGATGATTTAATTGCTTGGGGAACGCCTTCATATCCCTATCTTCCCCGTTGCCGGGTAGCCACAACGCCTGCTTGCCTCTTCTGTCCTAGGCGTGGTTTGATTGTGGATAACACTAATTTACTGGACCACGAGAATTTTGGCAGCTTCGGGGCACAATTAAGGCTGCTTCAAGTAAGAGCACATCTCTCCCATCTCTGTTTTGGGTCGCCCAGGTTTGAACCAGGTTGTATCGTATCGCTTTTCTCCGGTCCCAACTGTATTAATCTGGCGGTTGAAAAGGTATGTTTCTGGTATATTGATCTAATTAACTCAAGCACCTACGTCTCTGTTAGATAAGCGGACGGATTCTGGCTACACGAGCAAACTGGGCGCTTCTGGCAAACAGTACCATTATTTACTAGAACCATCAGTAGTCTTGTCGCAGGAATTTCACTCCGAGCGATACGGCGAAATTCGACAGGTTAAGTTAATTATTGACCAAAGGATGCGTACACATCACACATGCTCCTTTTTTGCGAACATCATATTGTTGAATGGAGTGGGTAATTTACCGTAAGTACCGACGTTTGTTGAGAACTCAGGAGTGAAGTTGATTGATTAAGTTAAATAGTACCTCCAATTTCGGTAGTTTAGCTTTCGACTATGAAATTCAAATGAAACAATGGAATTTAAGCGAATATTTCAGTTAAGGATTCCTCAGAAAAGCGAACATTCCGCGTCTCGATGTTCAGATACTAATTTGACCATAGTAAGTGCCACATTTCTCTCTGCCATTCAATGATTTGTGCTCATCTGAATGCATACATTTTGGAAACGTTGAAACCATGCATTTGATTACCTTTCTTTATGAGTGATTTTCTGCTAGAATACGGAGTTTGAAGTTCAAGGTGATCCAAATGAAGTTTTGTACTATTAAGGGGTTTTTTTTTAATACTGTTGTACTATAAAGGGCTTTTTTTTTTTAAATATTTGTGACTTACACTTAGAATTTCATTCCAATATGTCACGCTTATATTTCCTTTGTGACCTACGAATCTAAATGTGTTTAAATCAGAAGGTCGTCTAGACAATTCAACACCATCAAAATTAATAGAGTTAATTCAAGCAAATACATGCAATGTTTGATGTTTGCACTAGGTGTGTTCGTGAAGAGAGTTATCCCAAAACTGAGGAGTAAAATATCACGGTTTCTCTATAAATCCCCAAATTACATTTTCCACCAAGTTCAGTAATTTTGTCGGCGTTTTTGCTCTTTTGTTTTCCTTCGATCGTAATCATCGAAAACGGAAAAAATCATCAGGTCTCCGAAAGTCGTGAAGCTCGCAAAGACGTACAGCAAAACAAATAAACAGTAACTCGAGCAAGGAGAAAAAAAGAAAATTGGTTGTTGTAGGAATTCACCTCGTAAATTCATGTGTAAACACTTACTGGTCCCGTCGTTCGTGGTGCTTCAAGTCGAATTGAAATATTTTCTCGCTCCTGTGTAAGATGTTTTCAACAAGCACTGAGTCGAGGGCAGCGGAAGAGGTGTATCTCGTAATTGAAGCATTATGGAAATTAGTGAATTTGTGACATTCAAGTGCACTTCGGTGAGAGAACCACGATTGTATGGAAAAAATGAAATGAAGATGAAAAGACGTTCTTGAGGGAAATCCGCAAAACTACCGCTACGAAGTTTAACGACTCGTTGCCCGTAGCAGGTTATTTTTCACGTTCTCTGGAATGCATTTCCTTGCTCTTGTAAATGTCGCGGCACGATCGTGTCTCGAGTAGAAGATGTTCGTAGATCTAGAAGGAATAGCAAAAAAATAAAAAATTAAGGAAGAATTAAAGTCCCGAGGAAACAGGCGCATCGGTTAAAATAGGGTTTATAGATCTTGTTTAAGGTTTCTTCTAATCTACTCGCGAGGATCTGGAAATTTTTGCCTGGAAGATTGCTTTGGTTCGGGGTTTCTGTTTTTCAATGATTGGTGGCCGATGCCCTTATACCCAGCGTTTTGTTATGTTTTTCAGTAGTGAAGTGAGAGAACTGGACAGCGAGGTGACTCGACGCATGACGTTCCTAGAGCCGCTTCACCAAGGGAGGTCCGTTTCCCTCAGATGAATGTACCCGGTGGAACTTCTTTGCTCGTGTCTTTGAATAAATGATGTAGCTACATGATGATGTTGTCCAGCCTAGGCAAGGCGCTGGTACAGGAACGTCGTCGCCGCGTGTCTCTTTTTCTCGCTCCTCGAATAGAGAACCTAGGATGATCGGTAGAAAATTATTAATTCGAAGATCGATTTAAGTGATTACTTCATTGGAACGGGCGCGGGGTTCGTGTAAAAGAAAACTAGAAACCAAACGCGGGCGACGCAGGACGCGCAACATTAAATTGGTTCGTGTTCTGATCTAAACGGTTCGATAAAACGGGAAGAATGGCATGTATAGTCATGAAGAAAAATGGTCAACTGTTGGCGAGAAGAGAAGGTTTTTTAAGCAGGTTTGGTTTGGCTGGTTTGCGCAGTTCTTCTCCGGTGTGTAAAAGTGTGTTTATTCATGCTCAAAAACAAATCGTTTCGAACGAACTGCGACACCTTTTCGGTATCTACCGCAAGAAGGTCTTTCTTTTAATTCGAAATTAGTTGAAGGCGTTCTCATCGCACATGAATCAAATATGAATCGGTTTTCCTGTTTAAAACCAGTTGAAGTCGAGTTTATTTAATCAACCATTGGATGAGGGTCTTAGAAGGTGTATTCAATGAATTACGGTCTAGACCAGGGGTCGGCATACATTTCCCTAAAGGGCCAGATGATTCAAAGGAAACTGAAACCGCGGGCCGGATACCTTAAACGATGACTGAATATTTTCAAAGTAGTAACCTTTTCAATGGAGTATCATCTTTCTAAATAGTAAAGTTATATAAAAAGTGTTATAAAGTCATATAAATTTTAGCATTATACTTTTTAAAACATTTGCATACTTGGTTTTGTTGAATTGTGATTTTGGATCTAAACATATAACAGGAACAGCTCGTTGAACAATTTTAATCAAATTTTTGGCAAGAAAACAAACCTGACAAATCCGTTAAAAGTTGAGATGGGGTTTTTGTATGAACCACTAAAATTTTCTTACGGGCCGGATTAAATCAGTTGGCGGGCCGAATTTGGCCCGCGGGCCGGACTTTGCCGACCCCTGGTCTAGACCAGGATCCGGCTAGCCAACTGATTTTATCCGGCCCGTAATAAAATTTTAGTGGTTCATTAAAAAAACCCATCTCAATTTTTATCGGATTTGTCAGGTTCGTTTTCTTGGCAAACATGAAGATTTCAACGAGGTGTTCCTGTTTTATGTTGGGATCCAAAAACAAAATTTAGCAAAAACAAGAATGAAAATGTTTTAAAAAGTCTAATGCAAAAATTTCAAATATTTTATCTTTTACCACATTTTGAATGAAACTCCATTGAAAAGGTTACTACTTTGAAAAAAATCAGTCATCGTTTAAGGTATCCGGCCCGCGGTATCAGTTTCCTTTGAATCATTTGGCCCTTTAGGGAAATGTATGCCGACCCCTGGTCTAGACAATAATTACAATTCCTTGTCTTATTTGCAAGTAAAAATTTAAAGACACATTTTTGCAACACTTTATTTTCTATTATGTTATGATCAAAAACGATCTACTTTCTCCCATCCTGACTCTTTCTCCCATACTGAGCCATACAGCAAGATTTGTAATTGTTTTTTGTCTCTTCGTCCATCAATGAAACCGGTTCGTTTTCGAATCTGATTGATTGGTTTCCATGATTGATTCCCGTGTCGATTCATTTGTGACCTAGAAAAAGATGGCCTTGGTGAAAGTTGAAATTCATTTCGCTCCAGATTCTTGTTTTAAACATCTTTGTCCTCAGTCGAATTTCCATCGAATGATCAAAATCCATTACATGCAACGGAGATGATAGCATCTACCCGGGTTTTCAACTTTGAACTTTTAAAACAAATGGAATTCTATAGCGCAGTGCTCTTGAGTGTAGGGAAAAAAGATCTTTCATTAACATTATAATATTAGCCCCTTTCAACTATTCATAGTATGACGGAATTAATCTAAAACAGGGGGTCCGCGACAGCCGAGCGGTAGCGCCGGTTACATAATCGGCCCATTAGCGCCGGGGCGCTCACCACCTCGACGGCGTGGGTTCGAATCCCAACCGAGACCGGACCCTCCCCTGTACGAGAGGATTGACTATCCACGTGCAACAGGGAAACAAGTCTCGTAAGTCTTTAACGGGCAGGCATGACCAAGAGGTTGTTACGCCAAGAAGAAGAAGATTGTATAACTTTAGATACTGAATGAAAACACTCTTTCCGTTTGAAATGTATTTCTATCTGGATGAAAGCGGGTAGTCGAGGTATCGGTCTCTCTTTGGAGAAAGTCCTTGTCCCACTATCGTGAAAAAAATGTCGTCGTGGGGGGATGTCGTGAAAAAAAAAATTATTGGTGCAGCTGAAAGCACCAAGCCGGCATTCGAGCCCCCACGCTCCAAGTTCACTTCATGGTTTGTTGGCAGGGAAGTAGAGTTTGTTTCGCACGTGTGTCCGTTTATTAAATTTTTCAGCTCGTACCAAAACTTTGGCGACGGCCCGTTGTTCTATTCTGACCGTTTCATCACCTGCATTTTATGAACGTTATTCACCATCTGGTTATCGCCATCCTGCGATACGATCTGTGCGTCCCACTCTACAACTCTCTGGACTTATGGTTTTTAAAGAGTGTGGTCACTTTAATGCCCCAGCCATTGGACGCAGCTCATAGGAAAAGGCTTTGCCGCCACGACCGGATGACTGTCTTTTAAATCTCAGGGTCGTCTCCAGGTGGTGTTGGTTCTTAACTCGCCGCGTCATGACTTCCGATGACTGTTGTAGTGATCTCCCTCCCCATCTGTGTCTGGCGAAAACCGCAACACCGGGGCAAATAGACCTTGGCAAGTGTCATTCCTGGATTGGTCTTTCTAGCCAGAAAACGGTGGAAGTCTCTGGCTATATCTGAACCCTCCTCGGACGTTCAACTCGGACGGTGGCACATTGGCGGTAATACGTATTGCACCTAAAGGTCATAAATAACCACACTACACTTAATAACTTTGCTTATTGTATGAGCTCTACTGCCCCTCGGGCAGTCTGTTAGTATGTAACTGTATAGTGGTTTCTAGTACTCTCCATTCTATAATCTCTGAACGCCTCTGTCTGTTTTTAGTTTTTGGGAGGCAAAATTAAAAAAGATTCAAAAAGGGACACAATCGTTTACGGTGGTTCCTTTCCGGTTGTGAAGCAAAACACTCGACCGAAAGCGAGCATTGGCGCGCATAGACACACTACGACCATTGGCATTTTCTTCGCCTGCTGCAAACAAGTCCAATCGGTAAAGAACGACCGCAAGCTTTTTATGATCGCGTAGTCCAGATGGTAATGGAGGACATATAGGAGCTTGGAGAGTGCACTCATTCCACACCAACATGAGGCAATCCTCGCAACCGACACAACGGTGCACGGCTTTGGTCCGCCTAGAAAAGGACGAAATGTTGCTGCTACGAAAAAACCACTATCGCCAGACGGTGCTGCGAGTTTTGGGAACGATTGCATCCCATAAAGAGCCTGACTACCGGTCGTTGCTGGTCGGTCGATTGTTTTCGGATGGATTCCAACGCCGTTTTCCATTTTATAGGCTTATCGAGCGTAAGGAAGGAAGAAAATAAGCATGGTAGTTGAAGTGAGGAGTAGGAATTGTCTATGATTTTTGGACAGAGAGGTGAAATTGGTTCGGCCCGTTTGCACAGATTTTCCCAGAACATCCTACGACAGTTTTATCCTTTCGAAAATCCACCGGAATCGTGTCGAGTCGACTGCATGTGGAAAAAGCCCGTTCTCACCTGTGGTTTGTCATAAAATGCCCCCAAACTATGGGGAGGGAAAACTGCTGAAAAATAAGAGCAAAAACTGGGCGAGAAACGAGAAAGTGTATAAATATTTTAAAAAGACTAGATTGCATCGCATGATGGAGAGGTGTAGGTTCTCTTGCGATGTCATCTCCGTTTCTACCCAGGTGTTTCCCTCAGACATATATTTTTCTTTTTTTTTTTGAGAAAACCGAATGAACGGAAAAAAACGCGCGAATCGTTTTCATGATCAACTACGACCAACTTGATCAGATAGCAAAGCATAAACTACGCGAAAGTGAAAATGCAGCCGTGTAGGAAAGTGCGGCTGTGGAGTGAAAAGTAGGGAAAACTAATTTGAAATAAATCACGTTTTCCCAAGTCTCCTTGCAACGCGACTTGGTAGCCGGTGGCTTGCTTTGTTGCTTCCGGGACAGGATATCGAAAGGAAAAAAAGAAAAGAAGCAGTAAAACATCGTGGTAATGGGGCATACTATTTGCACAATTTCCTTTAGAGTACTGGGTCTCGTCGATTCTGTGTCGAGTCTGGTCGTAAAATCCACCCATTCAAGTTAAGATACGAGTTATTGTACGAGTTATTTCGAGTAGAACGATGCTACGAGTAGAGGATCGTGAATAACTCAACAGTACATTGATAGCTGTAACACATAATGGATTTTTTCGTATTGCTGGTTTACAAAACAACATTTTGCCAATTAATTTTTTTGTACTGGGTTAAAAATATGTGCAAAACTACTTTTTTCTCGAATTTATTGCACCAAACAAACGATCAAATGAAATTTCTCTTATATGGCTAAAATAGTTTATTATATGACTGGAGGGGTCAAAGAGGATCAGCATCGTAAAAAAAAATATTTCCGTTCGCATAAGTGGTAGAGCTGGTACCGTGTGGAGGGTAAAATAAATTTTAAATGGCGATTCAACATATGAGACACTGGAGCACCGAATGGAAGGGGAACATATATTTCTTCTGCCAAAAGTCCGACGTAGCAAAAAGGCAGACTTCGCAGTCTGTTTGAAGAATCATCTTTTGATGTGGCTCTACCAGCAACTGCCCGCGGCCAGAAGCAATTTTGCTCAATTGTTGGTAGCGTGGAGTATTCAACTAAAGTCAACAATATTTATGGCTACCACAATCAACCACCATCCTCTTGGCGAAGAGCCGATGATCAAGAGACGAAGACGATCGGTACCAGAGCACGAGAAGAAACAGCGTGCTTGTATTTCCTAAAGACGATTGAAGAAAGCGTGACAAAACAAATACTTTTAAGTCGAAGTTGTGCTGGAACCGGCAAAGCAGCCAGATTCTAAATATAAATAAGCAAAAAGCTAACTCTCGTGGTCTCCAAAACCGTTTTAGCATGGCCAACGAAGTGATGCGCCAATGATGGCCATAGCTGCATGCAGCTTATTGTATATCTTCCCGGCGATAATATAGTAGAAATAAGTGTAAAAATTCTACCGAAGACATATTTTTGATGATCCTGTTGAAGTTTCGCCTGACGATATAACGCGGCGCGAAGGATGCAGATATGTAAACCGCTGTTTAAACGTAGCTGGAATTCCCGGTGGCGGGAACGGGAAAAAGTAGGCCAGATTCGACAGAATATCCAGCGGGAACGAGCTTATTCGTCCGATCTGTCAAAGTGAAGCTTTGTTCACGTTTTAGTTTGGTTACGTGATCCTAATTGGCGGCAGGTAAAAGTGGAATTGTGAATCATCATCTAATATAAAGTTTATGAATGGTGTTGTTGAGTTCCTCCTCCAAAATTTTGCGTAGAAGACTACTCGCATTTTGGTTTCTCTCCAACAACATCGGCCGCATCCATATACGTTGCCCATACCGACGTTGTTGTAGCAAGCGAATGAAACTTTTCATGAAACGTTTCAATTAAGCAAATGCGTCCGTTCCCGCCAGGTCGTAGTTTCGCGTTTTTTAAACATAGCGGGAACGAAATCCGTTTTTTTCATATGGAGTTTCCCGTATTCGTGCGATTACAGCTGTGTCTAGCCGTCGCTTAAGATATGACCGAGGTTAGCATTGGTGCGAGCAAACACAAATGCAATCGATTATATCATGATCAAAACTCAGCTTTCGAATTTCTCATGGGATGTCAGGAACATCGGAGTTCACACAGCACTGTACCCCCCCCTCCAGGATGCAATATCCATTAGATATTTTTTATTACATAGAGAAAATTAGGAATATATTTTTAATCTTTCTAAGAATGCGTTTTTTGGATTACAAAAAGTTTAATATTTCAACAACATTTAATTTGTTCCTACCTTTAAATCGCTGCATAATTAAACGGCAAACATTGCGACTTTTACCGGTAAATTCCGTGACCCGCTCAAATTAAAAATCAAGGGCAGGAAATCCTATCACTCGTAACCGGAATAAGATGTTGACAAAAACCTGCTCCCAATAAAACGAATTTACTTTCACGTAAACAGAAATGTAAAGATAAAAGGCGACAATCAGACAAGTCAAGTCGAATAAAAAGTAGACCAATTTATTAGAAAAGATTCCCTCTTGGCAGAGAAGGAAAATGAAGGGCAGCTTATTGGTGCAAATTGGAACAGAGCAAAATCCAACACTCTATTCTCCCTGATTTTTGCCTTCGTTTTGCTTGAGTTGATTGCAATAATGCGGTTTTGAAACCACGCTGATATTTTATAGAAGGAGGAACCACATCGGAGCCGCCACCGTACCTAGTTAAGGAAGACAAGGAATATGACGGTTAAAATAATATTTATTGCTCCGCGCGCCATCCATCACCGAAAACCCTTTCCCCGGTTGTCCGATTTAACTACTGTCTCGAGGATGAACACATTTCAGAGCATGATTCCAGGAATCATCATCTTTCAGCTGGGCAATAGTTGGGAAGCTCCTTATATTTTCCAACGAAGCAAAAGAGTATCCAAAGTGATTCCTGCACCGCCATACCAATAAAGAGTGCTCTCTTTAACCAGTAGTGGCACCGCCATAAGATTGTACCAGAGTGTACCTCAATCCCAGCGATTCCCGTCAAGACCTCAAGACCCTGGACCATGCTCTGATTGGGTTTCATATCAGATTTAAATACATCTTCTCAGTTGTCAGAGTAAGTGAAGGACGACCAGCATCAAGTAAAACACGATGTCGTCCAGACAACGGATACGGTTGGAGGTTGGGTTGAGAAAACATCCTTGAGGTCTGCGCATTGACGCACTCCGACGAACCTTCGCCAGGAGGTCTACTGGGACCGACATGAGCCTCAGTTGTGCAGTGGTGCAATGTCGTACACCCCACATCACTCCTAGCGGAACAGGGGCAAAAGTGACACGCGTTTGCAATAAATCTTTTGTCAGTTTTGCATATTCTGTGAACTGATGATTACGTCTCTTAACTCCACGAAAATATACAAGAAGCTCGTTTTGAAGAATTTCAGAAAAAAAGTTATCTCATCCGCCTGGATGAATCTGGCTTGTTATCGCTTCCACCAGGAGTTAACCGTATTTAGAACATGGTACCGCTTGTTGGAAGCTCCCTCAAGAGAGGGAGACTAAAATATCAATTTAAAACTGTCACACGTCCTCAATACCTCTGATAAACGGAGACGGAGGGCGGCCTCGGCCATTATTGGCATTACTGCTGCTTTCTCTGTTCGGCCGTAGAGAAAGGTCTTTAAAAATTCACCCCTTAAAGAACTCTGAGTTCCGAGCAGAAGTAGTTGATTGCGGGATTGAAAACACCACCGGAGAGAATAAATGCCAAACTATCAATGTGTCTGGTGACAGACGGAACAGAAACGCAATAACTACAATCACGTGTCATGCATGTGTTAGCGCGTGTCTGAACACAAACGGCGTGATGCTGCCTGGTGTCGTTCACAGCATCCTTTCGCAGGAACAACGACGCCGTCGCTTCAGGTTAATTTGATTTGCATTGGAGAAGCACCAGTGCAATCCAATTAGAGCAAGGGGTCACAGGTTTCCGCGGCGTGAGTGGAGGGTTTGCATGAAGGTAAACAAATGCTAATATTTTTCCAACGGGTGTTATTGGTGATCGATTCTCAATTTCATCTTTCTGACGATATGACGGCGCTGTCTAAGTGTCAAAGAAAAGTGGCCTCTTTTGGGAAGAGAAACTCGTCTAGCTTTTCGAGAATATTGAATTTAGCCCGTCGATTATGACGAATGAAGAAGGCGGTGCTTGGGGGAATGTATGATATGCCGTCAATTTCGCTTTCGCTTAGCTGTGATAAAGACGGATGGAATTGGATTCTTCCCAAAATTCGACTTTTGACTGACACGAATGTCTACATTTGTTAACCATTTGTCTATTGAAATGAAATTTAATTGAGTTATGTTTGTTACGTATTTGTTTTATTCAATCCTTCATTACTTTACACTCAACTTTTAATAAGCCTGGAATTGTGCTACTTGTGTTGTAGTATTCTTCACATCTGCTTGTCCCTCGAAACAGTTTGCCTTCTTCCAACCATCCAACAACATCTGCGCGTTTTACCTACACCAAAGGCACGAAATCACATCAGACTGAATAAATAATGCTATAATTCATAACATGCTTGGGTGTGGCCCCAAGTCGGCTGGATTCCTCATCCTCTGCGTTGTGCTAAGAAACTGAATTCGCAAATCGCGATTTGGTCGGTTAGTTTGGGAAACGTTGGTTGCGTGTCCCCATTCCATTGTCTCAAGGAGAAGAAAAACAGATAAGTGAAACAGGAGGTCCTAGAGAGAAGGAGATCGAGAAAATAATAACATGCAATCGTAAATTGAAAAATCATAAGCCCCCGCCGGCGATGAATGCGAAGCGGAACAACTCCTCAAGGGTCGTGCTCCTTGATAAGCGAATGATAAAGCGTTCTCGTTGATGGTCTCCGATTCTTTCTGGGGGATCTGACTTTGTCGTCGTGTTCTGAATTTGATCTGCGCTCTGATCAAATATCCCGCACTCCCCTTCCCGGCCTGCAGGTTCTATCAAGAAAATGGTGTGTGGAAACCAAACATCCTCAATATCGTAACGATCTCGAAAATTCAAAAACAAAAACAAAACTTCTTATCTCGATCGCAACACTTTGGCGAAGGCCGAATTCACTCTTCTCCGAAAAAGGAAAGGTTGTAACCACAAAAACTCATCGATCCCTCAACCATTCCAATATTTCCTCGAAGGAGCAAAGTTTATGTTGCGAGTGATCACATGCTCTCAATAAGGAAGAGGTGTCCATAGGAGGAAGTGAGAGGTGTCCATAAGAAATCGGGGATCGGGTTGTGACTATTCTCGACGCCCAAGGATGTGTCCAAATAAAGCAAGTTTCTTTGGTGAGGCGTAAAATGATCAGCCTTTAATTCACCTCTGTCATGAGGTTCGCGTGCTGAACAGTATTTTATTTATTTGCTTTTGCTTTTTCACGGTTCGGTGAGTAATTCAATTTTATTGCTCCAGCAGCGATTCGATTTGTGCTGCTGTTGAAAGACGCTTTCTCTTCAGTGCATACAAAAAGTGACTGCAAATAAAATGAGAAATCAAGTTTACTCCGTTTACCACCGTTTTATTTTTGTACCTCGTGTTGCCAACTTCAGCTGCCTGGTTATATGATGTGGGTAATATTTTTATTTTTTGCTTTCGTTACAGGTAAGCGGATGTCACGTTTGTCAACATGGTAACTGCAGCAAGAGGACGAACACAGACAATTCGATTTTTGTTAGGTTTTGCCGCGGATTGCAATCAACCGGTATGAAACCCAGCAAAATTTGTTTTTAACAATCATGTCCGAAGTCCGCAGGAATACACGATAGAAACGGGATGAAGAAAAATGTACAATATAAACAAACAACTGAATCTAGGAAAGCAGAAATAAACTCAACCACAGATCACAGATGCGATGCGATTCTCCGCTTGTGTCAACTGGTGAACAGAAGCAACAGAGACGCATCCTAGCTGATGTTTGGAACTGTGTGCAGAATCCAAGTCACGTGGGCGAGTTACTGTGGTTACGAAATAACAATTTACAAAACTATCCTAACGTCAGTCAAGGGTCCGCCACAAAATGTTGGTTTATGGCATGGTCGGTTGTGGTCTTTTTTCACATTGTTTGTTGTTTGTGTATCCATCAGGAGGACAACTGACAAACAGAGGGGAAAACATGAAAATGGTGAAATCCATAAAGGAGGGTAAAATGGTGCGTCCGTCAATTGTAATTGCAGTAAACGGTTTTTACCCATGTGACATTTTTCATTCGTTACATTCTTCCAATTCAAATTCTAGGATCGGGATTTAAAAACTGCTATCCATCACAATTTGTCCGAATGTTCTTGGTGAATACCTCATGGTAAGACTACCTAAAGCAATACACGGTTTACCTACTCAAAATGAATTGCACTCAGTGCAAGAGCGCTTCATGAAAGCTGAATGTGCTGCGATTCGAGTTGGGAACCGTATCGTTTCGGTTTTCAAAACATTTCACCTCCACGACGCTCCATTGCGTTAGGCATTTAGCATATCTAAAACGGAGTTCGCGTTGAAAAGCTTTCCATTCCGTCGCCTGCATATGGACGGAAAGAAGAGTATTGATACTCTTGACGAAAATCCATCGGAATCCCAATGCCAATCGACCGGCAAAAAACGCTCACTGGAAGAGTGGAGTGGATTTTGCAAAACTATTAGACGGCGGTTTACCGAACTGTGAGCACCACGTGGTTCAGTACTGAACTGGTTGGCGGATGCTCATCAGCGGATAAAGGAAGGGAATCGAACAACAGAGTAGGACAAAAAGAACATATCAGAGCTAGTCTGTCTGATTATCTAAATGCACACAGATATGTAAGCCCATCGACCCAGGTCACACTGAAAATACCTTACCAAGCCGTCCGCCTCCTGATCACTTGAATAATGATGCAACTTCGGTGAATAAACATTTCCTCCAGGACGGTTCGATTTCGATCGCTTCGAAGCCTTCCAAAGGCAGCAAAACCTCCTCCGTAACTTGCTATTAGCGGAAGTAGACACAACTACCTCTCGGCCATTTGACAGACACCGGCGTGCACTTGTGTGTGTATGTCTTCGATGTCCATAAATCACTTCCTACCGTTTGCACGTGAATCGCCGGGAACGTTTCATCCCGCAATCTCGTCGGATGGAGTGTAATACCAAGAGAAATTATGGATGGAAGGAAACTAAAGCGAGAAAGAGAAGAGGCACAACAAAGTGTTGTTGGTAGTGGTCACCAATGTCGTCGTCCCCGTCGTTGTTTGATGGAGTTTTATCAACTTGCCGGAAGTTGCTCCATTCTTCGACGCGTCGAGTTGCTCCAGCTGGCCATCCTTCCGGCGGTTGGCAGAGATAAAAGGGTATAGCCACGCACTCAGGAATAAGCGACGGCACCAGGAGTCGATGATGGTAGCCAGCATCGTCGCATTGTGTCAGGAATTTAAATTAATGACATCTCTCAACCGGGACGAGGTTCTTGCGTTTTCCTAAGAGAGAGTGAGAGTGAGCCAAATGCATGGGATTATGATACAGAAACTACCGGAAAAATAAGCGTATGGTTGCTGTAGATGCGTCCAACGGCATAAGTAAACTTCATTTTTCTATCAATCAATCCAAGTACCAGGATCGCCTACTCCTCGTAAAGTCTTAGGTCCGGGTCCGGACTGCATTCGGTAAAAGTTTTCATTCCGTTGCTATTACTTATCGTTTACCAGCCCAACCTCGTTAAACGAAGGACGAGAGATTTAGACGCCCACATATCAACGCGGAACCTTGCTATCCGGTAGCAATAATTACTATTCTTCTCTAATGGATCTTCGTTTGAAAGGGGATCCAAACGGCAAATGGTACTTCGTAGAAGCATAGATTGCGTTACCTTAAGGGTATCAATAAATGATAGTGAGCAGAGCAGTTTAACAAGTTTCGACAAGTTGAAGTGAACGTTGTTCAACCTGCCTTCTAGTCAGCCATGGCGATGAGGTATCTCAAAGCAAGGCGTTCCTTTAATCCTCGAAAATAAATCGTGTACCCCTACCACTCCTCAGTCAATGATAAGAAATTGTTTCACGTACCAAATCAAACAACCAACACTTTTCATCATGAAGACGACACAGTACCATCAGTCTGGTTGAAAAGCTTTTTACCCATTCCCTATGCACTGTTTAACTGCATGTAGTTTAATATCAAAAAGAACATTAGAACATGCCATTGCAAGCTTCTTGGAAAGGGGCAAGTTCTTGCGCGTGTTACACTCCCTTTTTCTGGTTGTTCCATGAACGATGTTGCTTGTTGCTTGCATCCCCATCGTCGTCCCCACCGACGCATAACGTAAAAGTCTGTAGCAACCATTAAAATAAACATCAGAGAACAGAGAAGCAATATTAACTATTCTTGCAGTCTCATGAAACGAACCGGAATGCATCTTGTGCCCCTTAATCGTACCACTTTCGAAAATTTCACGAAATTCTCCGAAGCGCCACATTCCATTCTTCAATGAATCGCTCATCTAATTCCCGCATCATTCTGCATGCCTGGGAGACTACCTTAAATGGGACCTAAAACAACCTCATCGACAACGTTGTTTTTCGTTGAAGATCGGCATGCAGATTCAATTTTCGGCCCTGTTTCTCAAACCTGCTGCCAGCTGATGGAGATACTAGACAAAAAGTCTTATTCCGTCAGATTTCTTCTACCTATTTTAGGTTGCAGCTCCAAGTAAGAAGTAGCAGACCTTTTGAGAAACGCTCGTCGGGCCAGCTATAGGCATTAAACACCCACCAGAACACTAATTTATTGCCTGTGGAGTAACAAGCGCGGACGTGCCGCTTTTACGTCGAACTTAAGGGAACAATGAGAGAACGCAAGATACAACAGAAATAGGGGGACCTTATGGTCGCCTCAGAGCCTATCCGCATTCTCGTTCCCAACTCATTAAATTAATCGGATTATCGGTCACCACCGGGACCCTAGAATCGCCGTCTTTTGTTGGTTTGGCAACAACGGCGCTCCCGGAAGAAGACGCGATTCTTTCTAACAGGTATTTCCACGCGAGAGACTTATTAGGCGCCCGAGTGCTGGTCATAAATCTCTCGTTCTCGTTTTTGGGACCATCGTCTATAGACGTTTTATTAAGTTTATTAAACAGACTTGTCGCTGCTGGACAAGGTTCATTTGGACAAAGTAAACTTGTAAAACGTTCATGACATCTTCCATTTGAATCAATACTTCATCCACACTTCGTATGTTGCATGACAAGTTATTGTTCCCATTACTGGTGGTGGCATCCCTTTCTGCTACTACCAAGCAGAAGCGTCTAGGGTATAAATAAAATCAATGTTCGATTTGGACACATTTAATTATCCCAAACCCTTTTTAAATTTACTTTTTTTGTTACCATGGAAAATTATGCGCCTCTCACCCGATTCTCTTCATTAATGTTCGAAATCGTATTTCCAAAAACCAAATGCAGTGCAAATTCTGCTTCCATTTTTCATTGCTATGTGTTTTTCTAATCAGTTCATTTGAAATGCATGAAATGGTTAAATTTCCAATCATCCTACAGTGTCGCTGGTATTTGCTTTCGTTTGGACGCTGACCGGTTAACCGATCAACTTATCACAGTGACACAATATCAACTTCATATCCTATATAATAATTTTCCTTCCGAGGGTCGACCATGGCCCAATAAACACGCGCGCGAAAAGTAACCCTTATTCGATCGAAGTCTGATTCGATGTCGCTACTAATTCAAAATCAGAAAACTGGGCCTGCTAAACAAAACCGACCCTTCTGTGCGCAATTGTTGGAATTTTGAGTTTTAAGTGTGTGTAAGAGTGAGAGAAAGAAATAGGGAAAGGTGGAACGAGAAAGTGAGAGAGAAAGAGAGAGACATACAGTAAAGATAGAGGCAGTCATAGTGGGAAAAAGAGAGACAAAAATGGAAAGTATGACAAGGTGAGGCATAGGGATAGGGATAGATATAGCCAGAGAGCGAAAGAGAGAGAGAGATGAATAAAAAGGGAGAGAGATTATGAGAGAGAGACAGTGTGAATGCGATGGGAGATAGGAGATGGGAGATGGGAGATGGGAGATGGGAGATGGGAGATGGGTGATTTGTGGCAGGAGTTTTGTGGTTTGTGATGGGAGATGGGAGGTATGTTGGTAGGAGGTGAAAGATGAGAGTTGGGAGGTGGGTTGTGGGAGGTGGGTGCTGGGTGGTGGGTGTTGGGTGGTGGGAGGTGGGAGGTGGTAGATGTTAGATGTGAAATGGGAAATGTAAGATGGAGAGGGGGAGAGAGAGAGAGAGAGAAAAAAAGAGAGAGAGAGAGAGAGAGATAGAGGGAGAGGGAGAGAGAGAAAGACAGAGAAAGACAGACAGAGGGAAAGACAGAGAAAAAGAGAGAAAAGAGAGAGAGAGAGAAATCCAACGGCATTGGACGGTATGTCCGAGTTCACTTCGCGATTATGTGAGAGGAAGTGAGAACAATCACGCTCGCATACAGGATTAGCTTATAACGCAGCCAATCGATTCGTATTCTAATCTCAATGCTTGTGTTTGTGGATCTACGAATACAAGAAAACAAAAGAAGAATGCAAGAAGTGGGGACCGCTATCCACGGCGGAGTAGACGGACGACCGATCCGAGAGTACTGTTGTTCGGACAGGTAGCTTTACCTTCCGCGAAACGAACAAGGCAAGAGATGGGGGTCGGTCCTTCCGCGAAACACAGGAAATGCGGGATAGAAAGCGGCAGAGTGTGCCGAACGTCGAGTCGTTACTGCGCCTTTCGCGAATCGTCACACACATGGAAGGAATTCTTCATTACAAACGCAAGAAAGGAGAAACTGATACGTGGGGAATAGTGAGCCCCAGAATTTGCAGCGAATGCGGCACGGATGGCATGGAGAGAGAAGGAGGTGCAATGCAATTGGCATCTCTGAATTGTTTTAATACTGTTTGCATCGCAATTCCCATTTCCGGATTATCATGCGTAGTAGGAGTGTTATGCTTAGTTTACACGAGACGCAAAAAACATTTTTTTGTAAACCTTTTTTTCACACGCTGGCCGAAAAACAAATGTGCACAGATTTTGACCGTTGACTGACTCACTATAGTTATAACAACACTAGGTTTTTGAGGCCAGGTACCTGGCCCGTCGGCAATCTATGGCTGTTCAAATAAAATCAAATAGCCCAAACTGACATCTTGTTCCTGAAGCCCTTCTAGTGCCTTTATCAGTTTGCATAGAGTTACACGAAAGAGAAATAAGTTTGCAAAATTAGATAAAGCTATATCACAGTAGTTATATTCCGACACGTTTCATAAACGCAGGGAGATCAAACCGATGTGAAGTGAGCATGAGTGCAGCATCAGAACATGTGAAGATGCCCATTTTTATTTCAGGTAAAAAAATCCAATTAGATATTTTTCGACTAACTTTTGCTCACTATCTACCCACTAAAACTAATTTGCCATAGACCTTAACCTTAGGATGCGGTAAGTCGTCCTAAATGTTGGAAGAAGGTTCCGCTCTTTGGGGCTATTGGGACATGTTCTTTATCGCAATTTTTTTTATGATCGATCGTACCCCGGTTCCCTATGCGCATGTGCACCGTAGTGTAGGAGCGATCATTAGGGGGGTTTGGAAAGGACAAAAATCTCTCTTTACGGACGTTGTAGCACCCCCAGACCCTTGAAGAGGGTAAGGGAATGTTCCTGAGGGACTGTCGGGCTCCTTACCAAGGTAAGGGGTACCACGCCCTGAGGAACGGACTCTGTGAGATACAGCAGACGGGTTGCCCCCGCTGATTGACACCCACCACTACCTCCTAAAAACCTTTCCGAGCTGGTTGTTCTTTCTTTATCGCTAATGGTGCTGACGCTTCTCAATGTGATGGCCAATGAAGCTGCCGCTACTGCAGGGCTCGACATTACGGTGGCAACTCCTGGTGTTTAAACTCGCCGTTCCGGGTCAGAATTCTCCACAACCGAGCGATACACAATGTCACGTGTATATGATCCATGATCGTCCTTGTGCTGAGGATCGAGGATGAGGAGTTTGACGTTGCTACGTGATGTAACACGCGACAGAGCTACATAAAGCTGGCCGTGAGCAAAGACGGGTCGCGGGAGATAAATACCGAGGTGGTTCAAGGATTGCCCCTGGGACTTGTTGATAGTCATCCCGAGGCAAAGCTGCACTGGGAATTGCTTCCGTCGGACCTGGAACGGCAAGGACCTATCGTTACTGTCACAATAAATGCGTGGCAAAACGACATGATCTCCTTGCCGTCGACCGGTCATGATCCGCGCCAAAATGCAGTGCTCCTTCAGAGAGAGAATTTGTAGCCTTGTCCCATTGCACAATCCTCGCTCGGTATTAAGATTTCGCATAAGAAGAATTGGTGCATTTTCCTTCAATCGTAGCCGGTGCATTGGAATACCGCTCAGATTCATTGAGTGTAGAAACTCTGGTGGTAGCTCAAGGTGATCATGGTTGGTCCCATCGTCATCCTTCACCTTATCCACCGAGAGATACTCACGAACAGTAAGCGGCATTCGGTCCAGGATCATGTTGTTGATAGCATCAACATCAATGTTGAGGGGTGCCAAAATTGCTCGATCGCTGTTGGAGGTGTGTTGGGTGTCTAAATATACTTAAGAATCTGCCAAATATTCTAAAGCTCACTCCACACAAACCTTGGCACACTTTATAGATACTACACAACTAAATAAATATAGCACGATGAGCTACAATGATCCTTATATGAAAGCCTTTTTTCAAAACTTCTTGAAAGTTGTAACCTGTTACACTGCCGGGGTTTGAAACGCTTGCTACGCATGAACGAACACATTAGCAACTAAAATGCGATTTGCGTATTATTTCGAGCGCGAAGGACAATTTTCTCCAACAGGGATAAAAAATTAGAAGAAGAGATAAAGAGAATTACATCGAGAGAGCAAAGAGTTAAAGAGACATACTTCGATTGTTTGCTACCTGAGCTTACAGAAAAACGAATGTTTCCAGTGCACAACCGTCTCTCTCCGTAGCATTCGTTCCGCATTCGTTACACATTCTGCCGTTCTTTTCTACTTCACTTGTAGTGACGGATGATTCCATTTGTGAAACGATTCGTCAAATGCGCAGTATCGGCTCGCAGACCGGCACACTCTGCCGTTTGCTATCCCCCACCTTGTGTTTTTCGTAGAAGGAGTTGTTCCCCATCTCTCTCTCATACGCTTCGTTTCGCGGAAGGTAAATCGGCCAACCCGCACAACAGCAATACCGGAGCGGCTGGCCGAACACTCTGCCGCGGAAAGCGATCCACACTTCTCGCATGTTTATGTTGTTTGTTTCTTGCACGCAAAAACATGTATTGGGATGCGCGTTCGAATTGCGAACAGAATAGACGAACAATGCATATCCTCACAACGGCCGGTGCGTTTGCAGCAATCCCATCGCGTGCGTGTGGCGTGTTTAAACCATCGCTTACTTTGCGCATGGGAATGTACGTGCTTACTGCCTGCGCACAACGTAGACTTGAAAGCTGCGGATAGACGGATTCAATATTTCGCTGCAATGAAATTTGAAATTTCTGTCAAAAATGGCAGTGAATGTAATATTTCGATGCTTAACCTCCCCAGTTGGATGTTAGCAATGTTGCAATGTAATACGCATAGAAATATTGCAATGACTGTCATTGTGGGAAGAAATGTCAAATTTTATTTGTTTGCATTTACATATTGCATCCGTCAATTCGCAGCTTAAGGTGTGTTGACATTCTATTTCACACTTCATATTTTTCATTCATACAGCCAACCCCCCCCCCCCCCTTCCCCTCTCTCTCACTCTCTCTCTCTCTCTCTCTCTCTCTCTCTCTCTCTCTCTCTCTCTCTCTCTCTCTCTCTCTCTCTCTCTCTCTTTCTCTCTCGTTCTACCTCTCCCTTTTTATTTCTCTCATTCATACAAACAATGTCGCTTGGCTGGCGCATTTTTCTGATTTTGCATTAGTAGCGGCATCGAATCAGTCATGGATCGAATATGGATGACTTTTCGCGCGCGTGTTTGTTGGGCCATGGTCGACCCTCGGAAGGAAAATTATTATATAGGATTTTACCGTTTGCAAAGGTTGCTTTGCGGTTCATGTAAGCTAAGCATAAAAAGTGGTGCAACCACAGGGCATGCGCTGTGGAGCACAGAAACTGGTACAATATGCTGTAACTCGGTACAAGTATCTGTCTTTGAAAAATTTCCTATTAACCGAGCTGTTTGATAGACGCGTTTAGTTTTTTGGTAACATTTTGCGATATAACAGTGTGTCAAAACGACAGGGCTGCATGCGTGATAGCGTGAGAATTGAGGAGTGAGAACGGGAACGCTCACTCGGGACTAATATTAGTTTAGAACTATATAGTTCAAATGTTTGAACCGGAGCCCGGGACGGAATATAAAAGGGAAACCCGAAAGGGACTGGGGGTTAGGATCAGGAAAACGGATGAATTAACTTAATTTTGACGAGTCAGTTGACTAAGTCTAAAATAATTATTCACTTCGAACTTCTTCGAAATCCGAAAGTTGTAGTTACAACACAGTGCTTTTACATTTATGTCGATGGGGGCTTCAGTTAAAGGGATAAATTCTGTGCGCCAAGACCAGGCACTGGTTGAACAGGGAGAGGGTCAGATTATTTCGTTAGTTTTGATCCCACAATTCATATTTGTATTTGAACCTGCTAACTGCTCGGCAATTGTCAACACAATATACCTTCTGCAGAAAGACCTAGAAACTGTAACGGGGACGACATGGAACCTTTAATGGACCGGTAGATGAGCCAGGAACTGCTGACGGGCCAGGTACCTGGCCTAAAAAACCTAGTTGACGCTCATAATTTGACTCCCTGCAACACAATGGACTTTCGTGCTCGTAACGTTATGTTAAAATGTGGTGATGTGAGTTGGGGAGCTTGTTAATGTGTATGGCGTTTAAATAGGTGGGAAAAAGCCGCTATAATAAATGATAAGTTCGTAGTTTCAGCAAGTGCAATCGTGTTGGCATGAAAGCACTTAAAAGCTTTTACCTGAAGAGGTAAAGCATCAGCTACTTAAAAACACTTTCACTTGATTTTTCCTCGCCACTTTTGAAGAGGTATCTCAAACTTCAATGGGTGACCATCAAAATGAGCCTGTTACAAATACGAATCGCTTTCAGCCGTCGATTAAAACCCATCTCACACCATCAAGTTTCGGTAAAATTTCTCGCCCCGCGTGTCTGGTTTTAATTGGTTTAATGAATGACAACAACGGTCTACTATAATCCCGACATGCACTAGTAGTGTGTGTGTAAGTTTGAGTGCATTGCACATACTGCGAGACAAAGCAACGATTATGATTAATGAGTCAAATGAATTGACGGTCATTATTTTCGTGAATATAATATTGATTGTTTTTCATTCGCCGCACCTGGTGGTTGAAGTTTCCATTTGGGGGAAAACTGGTGCGTGCATCAAAAATGGTAGAATTATGGAGTGCATCTCAAATGGTTCACAGTGTTATTTAATCCCCGAGGTCAACTAAGGGAAAACCTCAATTCAACGTTCTTCTCAACTGTGCTTTATGAAAGGGTTTTGTGTGCAAAGTTTCTGTTTCCAGTCGCAAAACTTACGGTGTTATAAAAACTCGAATCAAAGCCCATTGTTGTAAACTTTTCCTCTCAAATTATTTGCCGGTACGTTAATTTTTGGACCATTCGAATAGAAAACTACGTGGAAAGTCACAACAAGCAAAACTACGTCACCAATTGAAACCAATTTAACCGGTACTTCTGAAATCCTTTCGATCTAGCGGGGTTTGTGGCTCGTAACAAAGTACTCGACTCTTAACGTTTGACTGTTCATCTCCACATAGCGCACTCTCCCCGGACAAACTGACAAACTCGGTTCCCGCAACAGACGGGAAACTGTACTGACTTGTAGGAAACTGATAGGAAACTCTTGACAGCACTACCAAAGCCATTTGTTTTGACGTTTTATAACTGTCGGATTAAGAAAGAAGAAGACTGTCCACCTAGCGCACTCAGGAAACTTCCTCATGCTCCAACATTCCAATGCTCATTTCATCAGTTTCCTAGCAGAGTTTCCTATGTGGAGATGAACAGTGATGCGTTAACTCAATATTTGTCGATCCTCCATCGATTACCTGGCTTAAAGCACTATGTTGTTTATAATCTTGTTATTTGTTCAATTGCCTTTGACTTCATAGATTCCGGAGATTTTGCAGACTTTAACTACGCTTCAATCATCCAACCACCCGTTTGTCTCCGCAAAAACCGAAAGTGCATCAAGAGGAATAAATGGTGAATAGGCAAAAATACCACCAACTCCGGGTGCCGGGTTTTCCATTAAAACGCACTCACGCGGCAGAACTTCCGGGAAATGCAGGCAGACAAAACTGCACGCACTTCCGATCCCAGTCAGAGTTGAGTCCATTAAATTTGACACTTTACAACACCCCTCTACAGAAGAGCGAGTCCACTCGAACGTTGTTTCCCGAGCGTCGTATGTCCCTTTAGCTCGAAATAGTTGACCCGCACAACGCTTTAAAATAGGTCGTTCAAGAGTTCACCTCGGCTCTGAAGTGATTCTGTGTCCGTTTCCCGTCCCTCTGGTGCGTTCCGATGGAAACAAAAAGGAAATTTAGAAACGTAGCAGAACAAATACACTCACACTTATAATTTTCAGCGAAACGCAATGCATTTTCGACTGCACTCCGTCGCTTCACCTTTCTCGTACCAACTAGATTCTCCACACCCAGGAGGTATTTTTATACCTACAGGAAGGAGAGGAAATGGTAAAATCACCTTTGTTACACAGCAAACTAATACTTATCATTTGGCCGTTATGAATTGCACATAGAAAACATATAGGAGTGTTTAGCTCATATTCGAATGACGGTGGCAGGACGATATGGAAGCTGAAGCAAATACCATGTGTCCCTTTCAAGAAATATATCGAAAAAGTAGAAACATGGTTTTGGCTTTGGCCCCTCGTTCTCTCCACAGTTGAGCCAGTGGAGGGCGGAAAGTTGGGAAAGCGGAATGAAAATTACTGTCCACCGTAACGAATGGATAAGTCAACCAGCGTCACTGCGAAATCAAATGGAAACTCCTCTCAAAACATTACATCCGGCACGTATAAACAAACATTGTTCATTCGACGGGAAAATAAATGTTAACTGTTAATTATCACTTTGATTTGTTGAAACCCAACAGGAACTTCCGGTGTGTCCTAGCTTTTTAAATGAAGAATCCTCTCTTTCTAAGAACAACGGAAAGTCGCCGTAAATGAGGGTAACGACTGCATCCTAACCTCACACGCTGCTGTTTATTTATTTATTTATTTATTTATTTCCTAATTGCATGGCACACGCAGGGGCCTCAGCAATGCTTAAAACTATGCTTAAATATAACAGAACACGTAACAAAAGCGACAATACTAAACATTTGCAAAAAGACACGTCGATTTAAAGACGGCTGACGATACATGGAGGTCAAAAAACTGCGAGAAGGTATTGAAAGCTGAGCACATGGAGGTAAATGGGTCGTTGGCGCCCCTGACCGTTCTCGCTAGATCTAGTCTTAAGAGGTTGTGGCGGGGACGAAGTGCATGGTCCGAGGTATAAAAATTAATTCTAGCTAGTAAATATGGCCCGTCTATTTCTCCTAATATAAGTTTGGCAATAAATACTGCTTGTGTCACTTCCCTCCTCTTCTCTAAAGATTGTAGACCTAGAAGGAGCCTTCTAGTTTCGTATACCGGAGGTTGCTCCATACGCCACCTTAAACATCTGATTGCCAGCTTAGTGAATTTCCGCTGAATTTTTTCGATCCTAGCAGACCAAGTCATATTGTGTGGCGCCCAAGTTACAACATTAAACTCTAGTATGGATCGAACAAGCGCGACAAATAATTGTTTCAAACAAATAGGATCTCTAAAATCAGTGGTTAGTCGATGTAGGAAGCCTAGCTGGCGATATGCTTTGTCGATAATAAGCGAGATGTGATCTCGAAACGAAAGAGAAGAGTCAAGTAACGTACCGAGATCCTTAACTTCTAAGTTACGTGATAAAACGCGCGAGTTCAGCCTGTAATCCTTTAGAATCGGGTTCTGTCTTCTCGTAAAGCTAATGACACAACATTTCTCTACACACAATGACAAACAATTATCAGAGCACCATATGCTGAACCTGTCGAGACTTTCTTGAAGCATATCGCAGTCACGTTGAGATTTTCAGAGCTGTTACAGCTGGCGCGGATTTTGCGTTTCTCGCGGATTTTGCGTTTTTTGCGGATTTCGCGCGTTTTCACTCTTCATCGGCGCGGATTTTGCGGAAATTATAAAAATAAGTTCTAAAATCGTAATTATCGTTATATCAGTGCAAATCTCTTCTTCTTCTTCTTCAATTTCAATATCAATTTTAATTTTCAATTTTAAATTCATTTATTAATTTATCTGGCCTACATAAATCTTATGACTAGACTTAACAATTAAACGCGAACATAATGTAAAAGATGATTGACTGAATCCGCAGTCATATTCATGTTCAAAGACTGCGCAGACAAATTATACGCGGATGCCATCCGAAGCATAGGATCACGAGCACAATAAACATTACGACGAAAAGAAACGAAACAAAGATCTAGATCTTAGGGCTCGACTTGGTGCGTAGAAAGCGATTTCTGATAGAAGAGACGGAGCATCAATTTGATCTGTTAGTAATTTGTGAAGGAAAACAACTTCGGAAATCGTCCTCCGGAGTTCCAGCGTCTTCTTCACTGGCACAACAACCGTTATCGGTCAAGGCCTGCCTACGCTTGTGACTGAGCTTGGCTTTCTGTGCCTAATGATTACTCATAGCAGGATAGTCAGTCATGCGTAAAAATAGTCACTGCAAATCACCATAATCAAAATCGACGAACATCTCATTCTAACAATTGAAACCTTAAAGAGCGAAAGCGAAAACATGGTGATTTTTTTATGGGGCATAGCATGCAAAAAACGATAACATTTGTTGAACGATTTGAAGGGGTTCAGTTTATATCGGCAGAAAATGACAGATATGGTAAATTACGCAATCGGACCATTCTTCAGAGACCTTTTTTTGAAGGATGTGTGAGGATAATTCTATTCGTTGTTGTTTGATGAGACCGAAGGAAACAACAGGAAATGGAAGTAACAATTTAACATTTTTCAAGCCATCTGACGAAGATCATGTTCTTCCATCTTGATTCCGCTTTTCTCGGTAAAGCAACAGCTGATAGTATTATGGGAAAAATTCTGGAAGGGCTAGAAGCTGCTAAGATTCCTTTAGACCTCCTTTCATGATAAGCATGGATGGGCCAAAGGTAAACCAAAACTTGGAGCGTAAAATCAACAGCAAGCTCATACGTGAAAGAGGATTTCAGCTCGTTGATACAGGGTCATGTCCTGCCCACATAATTCACAATGCTGTAAAATATGCCTTGAAATAGTTTGGGTTTGAGGTGTCTAAGCTAGCAAAGGTAGTTTACTACTATTTTGATGTCCCATCCAAGTGGGAAGAATTTGCAAAAAGTTGTAAAGAAAAACCAAAAAAGTTTGTAAAATTTGTTGAAACTCGTTGGGTGATGTTATGGCGATGGCAATGCACAGGTTCTACTTTTTAACATTGAGGATCTTTTGCATTCAAAGCTAAATTAATTCATTCTGGAAAGAAAAATTTAAGTTATCATTAGGAGGCTATTGTCAGGATATTATCCATAGAAGGTATCAAATCCATAATTCGATTTGTTATTGAGGTGTGCACCGATACCGAAAGATTGATCAAATTCCTGTAAACCAACGATTTCATTCTTTTTCAAATTAACATATCAAAGCTTTTATGGCGGCTTGGTTGGGGAAAGTTTACGAAGTAGACAAGATGGATAATGTTTTTGAAACAAAACATTTAGGTTTGGAGAGCGGATTTAAAAAAGTTAAGGAAATAATTTTGCCTAGTTCTTTAACAAAGTATGAAACAAATGGTCATAACCTCTCTTAAAGAAGGTATGAAAAACTATGTGGTAAAATTAAAAACATACTTGCCTCAAAATAAAATTCCCCTCGAGTTCTACCACCTCGTTTCATACATGGTAAAAGGTAGATTTTAATCTGGACAAAGTTCGCGTTTTCGAAGAAATTGTGGCAGTAAAAAATTTGAAGTATACAATCCCTCTTTATAATGATGACTTGGAATTTTATACTGTTCTTTTTCGGCAGCACGACGTCAATGAGCTGAAGAAACTGTTTAAAATTGCCATCACCATTTCCCACTCACTTCTCGTCTTCGAAATTGGTTATGCGTGAAAAAAGTTTATCCATGTCCGAAAAGTTCAATCATCTAAAAAATATCATCAATGGAATGCAATTTTATAAAAATGATTTAGAAAAGTTTATTGCACCCAAGGAATTATTGTTAAAAGCAGTTAACAAGGCAGACACACAACGAAAAAATTGAAAAAGAAAAACAAGAAAAGAAGAAAGAAGATTTACGATCAAGCAGCAAGAAACCCGAACTTGAAGAACAGAGTAATATTGTTAAAAAGAAACGAAAAGCAAGTGAGGAATTGACGAATATTATCACTGCTCAGTTGAAGAAACTGAAAAACGATAACCCGCAAGTAGCATGCTTTAAAATCATGTTGAATCAACGCGAAAAACTTCTGAGTGAAGAGGCAGATGTTCAGAAAAAATTAGATGAACTGGAGAAAAATAAGAGATGATCCTTTTTTTTTAAATTTCCACACTGATACCACCTAGTGGTTGCTATTAGATTAGGTAGAGATTTTTTCACTTAATATTTTTTGTTAAACATTTTTACACCTCCGAAATAAGCTACTTGGTAATAAATACCTTGGATCAATAATTGTATGAGTTGCTTTCGTATTGGCGTGGATTTGAATATTTGGCGCGGATTTACAATGGCTTGGCGCGGATTTTGCGTTTTTGAAATTTAGATTTCTGTAACAGCTCTGGATTTTATAGGAGCGAACAAATTCGCATTTGCCATACTTTCGCCGTGATCCATATCCTCCTCTCACTCGCTGATCTGGGTGTCTTTAATCATCGCGACGGGCTAATATTAAAACCAACCATAGTCGACAACCATTTGGTTCTGTATGGAAGGTCGCTTTTCCTCGGCTGAGGGTGCGAACAACATCACAGATTCCAAATGAGTCCCTTTCGGATTCATCTCATCCGTTGGATGGAAAGAGGAAAGACAAGGAACTAGCGTAATTACATTTTCCGCGAAGTGATCAATGAAAATGTATTTAGCTGAGGTTCTGTGCCCCTTCGGCGGCAACAGCAGTTAATATTTACACATGGTAATCACTCTCACTCTCTCTATCTCTCTGTCGGAACGTGTGTGCAAACGAAGGGAAACGAACCATGAAATTGGGCCACGTGTGGCCCAAAGAGAACAGAGCACACCAAAGGACATTCGCTGGATTAAAAGCGAGAAAACAATTCGATGGTGGTGATGCGGGGAGGGAAGATTGTGGTTAAATCGAATTTGCGTAGACTCGCTATTGGATCTTTTTTTTATTTTTGTTGTCCGTTTGGTTTACTTCCCCGAAGAGCAAGCAGAAGGTAATTGATGGATTTTGTTGGATACGTCCATCATCATCTGGGTTTGCGGCGTGATTTAACAAATTTATTATGGGTTTATGTTCCCTTTTTTGTCGAGAAAGTTTGCGAGTTTACGTACTGTATTAATGTTGGTTTGTTTGAGCGTTCAAATAACGATGGAATTTTTAACTGATCATTGAATGTACATATGTTTATATTTTTCCGTCAGGCCAACCAGCAATAAGAAGTGAAGTGCCTAAGTATTTCTCAAAAAGAATCAAATCTTTATAATACTAAATAACATAGCCTTATGCTTGCTTCTGAAATAATGCTTCATCACAAAGTTTCATGAAATTTGTTGTGAAAACCATTTTGTGCCTTCGTTTTTGGACAAATGTTTTTATCTTAAACTTTAGCCCGCATGCTCCCAGCTCAGTTTGAATTTAACTTTTCCATCGATTTTTCCTTCGATCAATATCTTGGGCCGTACCGGGAAATTTACTTATTATTATCTCATTTGAAGCTCATTGTGTGGAAAGTCCAGCGAGTGGACAATTTTCCAACAAAAGAAGTCTTGCTTTTTGGAATCCCGTGTTTTTCTTGTTAATAGCAAAGCTTCAGCATTATTGTTATTAGCCCAATTTGACCTGATTGTGAATATTTTTCGACGCTTATTTCTTCAGGCCAAGAAGACGAACGAACTTGCCGTTTGAATGTACTAAATGACGCCCTTTCATTGCCCGAATGCTCCAACCTTTCCTGCCCAACTACCGCTACATCGACAGATCGCAAGACGAAGAAAACTAATTCCCAAAGCGCATTACATTCCACGTCCCCTCTTAAGGAAGCTGGCCGTTTGATGGGCATTTTCCCTGAAATCGTTTCCATGGTTCCCAGGCGCGAGAAAATATCCAATTTAGCAGACACGACTCAGAGCTCCACCCAGAATAGCTATCAGAATTGTTGGGCTCTCGGCGGCCAACTTAGTGTTATCGCCAAGCGCGACATAATTTTGTACAATAATAAGCTTAAATTATCGTTCTATCATAAAACATAGAAAATGAAAAACCATTGAATAATCGCCGTTGGAACGGAAGAAAAACAACACTTCTTTATGTAAACGTCAAGCAAAATGTCATCGTCCCGCGTTATGGTTTTGCAAATATTTCGGGATATTTCTCCTGGCGTGAATGTGCGTTCTCTCTAACGTCTTGCAGCTGAAGCTATAGTCTTTTTTGCCCCTGCTTGACTGATGAACGAGAAGCCGTGTCCTACACACGCCTCCTGTCAATTTCGATGAAAGATGATTTTACTTTACACTCATCTCCACTGCAGAAAAATTGTATGTTATGCTCTTCCCCAACGAGAGAGTACTCCATTTCCCCACCTTATTGTCCCGCCCCATTCGTTTGTTTCGTTTGAAGGAATTTGTGATTCAACTTTGCAGGGAAGAAGGAAGGCTAAGTGAAATGTGTAGCATTTAATTAACATCGTCTAGTGACAGGGCCACTGAAGCAATAGAAAGGTGATGGAATTTGCTATTTATGTAGTGCTATAAAAGCCGCGTGTGTGTCTTCATCTTGCTTTTCCTTTTGTCATCAATCGTTAGCGTCGTTGACGATGTCTATTCTAATTTAATTATTATGAGCCAATTTTCCTAGGTGTCCTCCTCCTTCAAGTGTGTAGAAAGCGGAGGAGGACACGCGACGCTCCTCAATGGTGGGATGCAATTTTCTCAGAAACCCAGAAAATACGGAATTGGAGCATGTTGAATTAATGATAGAGAGGATATATGTATATTCCGATCGTCTGCCACCACCACCGATGGTGTGGGTATAATTGCCCAATGAGACGCCAACGCCAGGAAACTAACGAATGGGAAAACTGGCTGTAATTAGTGCCGCAGTTCCCTTCACTGCAAAAACCTTCCCATCAATCTGAACGATGGCTGATTTTCGGACCAAATGAGCAGGAAACGATGGACCTTGGAGGATCATTTGCAGTCTTCCTTCAGTATACGATTTGTGCAGCAATTATCTGCCTCAAAGCTGTAACTGTCCTCCCCTCGTACAAATCTGGCTTTTTCTGAAAATTTGGGGGTGAACTGCTGAGCAGATCTTGTGGAGAAGAAGAAGGGTGCCTAAGAATCATATTCCTGTCACGCAATGTCTTCAATTAATCAAGCATTCATTTGGGGTTTATCGGAAGTTTATTTCTTTCTACAGATTGCGATTATCTGGAGGATAATGTTTGGAAAGATTAGCTCTAATCTAGGTCGTTGGTTGGTTTTGAGTATATTAAAGATTTTTTAATGATTCAAACGAGACCATTCATTGGAACATTAAGGAGATATTTTGGCGAAACACCAAATGCTTTATTTCTATGCGTTGTACTATACTGAGTTTAGTTTACTTAGGCTAACACTCCCATTATTGAAAACTACTCTATAAAAAAGTTACAATAACAACATAGGTTTTGTGAAATTCCGATTGTAGGTGTCTGTCGTCTGACCTTTATTTCTAATTACTCTAGGTCTTACTTTTTTAAATACCCAAGAGTTTGACGATCCATGTCTGAAGGTAATATTCTGTTCTCCAGTCCGATTCACCTTAAAAAATAAAACGGTATTACCTGGTTTTACGGTATTATATTCAAAGTGTGTGGTCAAATAGCAGGCCTAAACACATTCTTAACTTAATTAGGGTCTAACAGTTCAACACATGAGACGCAGTTTGTTTTTAAATTGAAAAACAGACGAGTTGAAGTCAAAAAGATGGTACATGCTAAAAATAAAACGAATTTTTCCTCCCAAAGAATAACAAGGGAGTTTCCAGCAACAGGTGTTTCTGGTTCAGGATTCTAGTTGTGTTCAGCAAAAGTAAGTTGTAAGCTCCCTTAGCAACATTTTGGATGCACTCATCCTTCACTTAAAAAATCCGATCTGCGATGTTCATTTCGTTGTTGAGACGATTTAGAATGTTGAAGAACAATTGGTGAATCGGTGGTAATGATTTGCAGTCCATCCTATTCCTATCTCATTATCTTCGCTTCCTCGCTTCTTGTCCTACAGACTCCCTGGGAAACCCAACATGGACGAGCTTCTTCCTCCGTCGTCCTTCTCGTTTTCCAACCACTGCTATCCTTTGCAGAAACCAATTCTGTTTTTGTGTGGTTCCAATTGTTTCCGAATGAAATTAATTAAACGAGGAAATTAATTGAAAAGATGCTCCTTCCATTGTCTCCACTATCGTCGATGCCGTCCATTTCATGTACCTCCTATTCGCGTCCCATTTGGCTGCTAAATTTATTTTTTGATTCCTTTCCGTGATTTAGATCACGTTCGGTTCGCAGGATTTCCCTCCATCTACAGAAAAGAAGGGAACTGTAAACCTATCACCGATCATCGTACAAACCATGCATATCAAGTGGAAAATTATGGTCAATTCCATCCATGTTCATCGAAAACTGTAACATTTTTCGTACGGTATGTTTGTCGGGTTTTTTTTCACTTGCATTGTCCGCTCGTTGGAAAATTTATCAAGCTTTGAAAGCCAATGCCAACAAACTCGAGACGTTGAGACATTTGCTCAAAAGTTCCGTTTTCTTAACGGAAACAAAAATTCTTTTCAATCTTCTTTTTTTGGCTTTCTGTTTTCAGCTGAAAATGTCACCGAAAAATCTTATCTTTCATGGATGGTCTGATGGAAGTGAGGTCACGGTCGTCTCCACCGATTATGTGAACGGAATAAATTAACTGCTGACAGTCCATTACTCTCTTGGATGTAGGACATTTTTCTTTTTTCTTCCCAGCTTGCACCGCCCATGATTTGAGGAAATTAAGCAATTAATTCCAATTAAAGCGAAGCACGTTGAATAACCGTGTTGAATTCCGTACACTTCCGTGGTCACCATCCAGCATCTTCTCTGTGTTTGTGTGTGTGAATGTGGAAAATCTGTGGAGGAACAGACGAAAGTTTTGTGTGTGCCATCCTCGCTTAAAGATCCGTCTCGGATCGTCTGTCATTTTCAAGACAACATAAGACACCATCTTCGCAAAGTCGTTGGACCTGCTACAATAAATCATTCTGGTAATTCTATGGCCACACATACATACACACAGCCTTAGACCCGGTATGACTAGCTCATCATAATAGGTGACGATTCAATGACGGTTTTTCAAAGTGATGTAAATAGTTCAGAGGAAATAAAAGAAAAACAATCCCAACTGTTGGTTTATGATTGTCTATGCTTTCTTCGGAGCAAGAACTAAAACGATGGAACTAAACTAAATTCAGAAAGGTGTCGATAAAATGAAAATGAAAATAAGAAGCAATGGAATTATGAAATAAAATATTTCGTCTACTAGCGTCTTAAAAGCTACAAACAAACCATATATTGGTTTTCTATTAATCCAAAGCCTCACAACGAGGTCTTTGCCATAACATTTTTTCATGATTATTGTACATCTTGAGTTCTCTTTCGGGTTCCCTTATTTGATTGTGTTCCATCTTTCTTTTTGATCGGTTTCAAATTGTTTGACGAAATTTCATTGAAAGAATAGATCATTCTATTTTTCTCTTTCGATTTCTGTGCTGAACCGTTTCTATTCTATTGTTTGTTGGGGTATTACATAGTATTGTTGAAAAATATTTGGAACATCGTCTAACAGGACGAAGGACCGTTTACCACCGTGCACCTGGCATCGCGCTGACCTGCATTTGATGACTGCGTGCCTGTGTGTACGAGAGAAGCGTGTTGGTTACCGAGAATAGAATTGAAATTCAATCCTACTGGCGTAAAACTTATAAGCAATGCTCTTCTTCCAACAAAAGGAAAGCAATAAGAGCAACACTGCAAGAAAAATGCAGCAAACAGGCACAATTTAATAGATTTCACTTACCGAATCTCAAAAAACAATCATGCCATTTGCATACAAAGATAGCGTACTTCACACCTTTCAGAAGTTTGAGTTAACCCTTTCTAACGTTACAATGAAATGACGAGGAGAAAAAAAATGAATATAACCCGCAACGAACAAAGAGTTTACACGAAGACAGAAAAGCGAAATAAAACTTTCCGTTCCCTCACTAAGAAATCCTCACAATCTCCAGGGAAATACGTTTACTTTCGGAGTCTTTTGAAATTAATGAACTTACTTTTGAAACTTGTATAAATTAAATCAAGCAGTAAGTAGTGTTTGCCCGATATTCTATATTTTATGTGTTGAATAAAATCAATAAAGAACTAAGCGTAATCAAGGAAACAAAAGATTTGCAATAGTTCATTAACAATCTACAGAAAATAAAATGTGGGTAAAATCTCTGGTATCACAATTCAAGTTTTTTTCCCATTTCAAGTCTCTATGTTTTCAGTCAGTTTTCCTACTGTTTCGTTTTTTTATCTGCCACCTTTCGCGTTTTAAACCTCGTGCTCGAAGTGAGTTGTGATAATGATTTTATTTCTAATTTGAATTTCGATTATGTTTTGCGTAATCATAAAGTACATATTTAGTAAAATCGTCGTTGAAGTGTCAACTTGTTCCTTCCTTAATCGGTCGGCAAACTTGGGAAGGGATGCAATTGGGATAACGTAAACAACGAAGAAAGGAGCCGAGTGTGCAGCCTTTTGCAAGACAGTGTGCGGAGGATTGTTATTACAATTTAATCGGATTATCTCTCAATTTTTTGGTTGGTTGTTATTATTATCTTTTCGGCAGGAGCCACCAGCTTCACAGGAGCAGCAGTTGCTTTTCTCTTCAGCAGTTAGGTTTTAATAAATCAACGGATCAACCAGCCAGAGCCAGGGATCAGATTTATGTTGTTTTCTTTTCCCCTATGGCTTCACCATTAGTTTCCCACCGAAAAAAGGGGCCCAGGTGATAGTGGTGTAAATTGGACGGCATTGGACCTTGGTAAACTGTTAAAGATAAAACCTCTCTCCCGTACTTCGATTGAAAGCAAATTTATTCCCAAAATCCATAACGAGATAGCCAGTAGAATTTTTAAACTCTAGGTATCTCTACATACAACCATCACGGGTGATGAACGATTTTCCCGGTGGAAAAGTGGCGTCCAAAAGTCTCGTGTTCAACTGGAAATGGCACGCTTGTCTTCACAGTATGCTATGCATCATTTAATGTCACCACAGCTTTTTACTTCTCACTGAGAGAGCTGAAGACGGTGGGGATGATCCAATGTAGAAGTCACCAAGATTCACCTCCGGTCCCAGCGTTGTTTTGGCAGTGATTTATTTCTCTGTGCTGTTTCTCGCAGTGGAAAACTGAGTGTAGAAATGGGGCAGCACCGGAAGAAAACAAATGATTACAACGAGGTTGCCAACAATGATAATGATGATGATGACACGCTACGGTGCGTGTCTAATGTATTTTCATTCTCATCTCGCCAAAAACCCTCGCAAAAACGTCTCGCTTCGACGATGAGAATATTTTGCTTTCATCGTGTTTGGATGTCTCAGAACATCCTTTGCGTTAAGTGCGAATGCTTATAATTGCATAAACTGACTTAATTTGAAAATAGTACCTAAATAGTAGAAAAGCTCCTACACTTTACTGCAGGTAAAAAAATGGACGACGTAGTCATAACTGTTTATCTGTTTGGTCAGGACGTATGCAATTTGAGCGAATTAAAATTTATTTTATAGCAGCTTACTGCCGTATTAAGCAACAGTACACAAGCGCTTCGTAATTCTCTGGCGATAATTGCCGGCGGACGGTGGCGATATAAATCCAGGGGAAAAATTAACAAACGCGCCCTTTTTTGTCCCACAGGAATATGTATTTTTTCGCTGTTATGCTTAATTGGTGGATAATGTGTTTGCGTCCTTGTTAGCTTGCAATTTTTTACCATTTTTTATTTCCACTTGTTTGTCGTATCTTTGCACATTTTTTTTGTTTCTCCCACCAGAACCAGATTCAGCATTGTTTGTGACCACTACAAACGCCAAAGTACCTTAGTGTGTCAGAGAAATGGCCCTACAACTGGAATGAAACAGCGAAGATGATAAACAAAGAAAACGCTGAAAAGAATGTTAATGCGCAAGAGCTCAACCACTTTTAAATTAATCCTGAATTATAGACCGTCCGTAATACACTGTCGATTTGTCCCCGTGGTTCTATTTCTCTTCTGCTCCTTCGTGTGGCTTTATCATACTGTGAAGCAGTTAGGTTCTAGGATTACAGGAACATCGTTATTATCCGTTTCATTGTAATTAAAAAGGTTGTTCGCATATGACAACACTAACCTATCTAACCTTCTTCTTTTCCAAAGGACTTTCCGCGGAAATCTACTACATTCGAGAGGGTCAGGTGAACGAGTATGCTCTTCATTTCACGGTTCCCGTTCCGGTGGACGTCGAGGAGATCTCATTCACCTGGCAGAGCCTGGCCAAGAAGCCGCTACCTTACCGGATTAACATCGTTTCGCCGGATCCTATCGCTCTGCCGAAGCCCTCGATGAACATCTCCCAGCAGGGTGAAATCCCGGAGCATATCGAAACGTTTGCCATCGGGCTGCGCTGCAGTGGACGAGAAACGGCCGAGGTTGACGTGACCATAACGGTGGAAGTGACACTCGATCGACTCACAGGAAACGCAACAGAGTTGGTGTTTCGCCGAAAGAAGATCTGCTTGATGAGGTAAGTCGTGCGAACATGAAGGTGTTTTGACAACTGAACGTCGAAACTGAACTTTTTTCTTCCCCCGTTTCTCAGTGAACATCCAGATGCAAACCAACCGGATCCTTACCTACTAGAAAACGCGTCCAACGGTCAGAATGGACTGATCACGCTCATAATCGGCGGGATTCTGGCGATTATTTTTGTGGCACTCATCATCTTGATTGCGTATTGCACCCGAGGATCATTCCACCGCAAGCCACATAACGCCCAACCGATCCATACTTCCAGCTTCCAGCGCCTTCAGACACATGCTCCATCGGCCCCCTCGTCGATCCTATCACCACCTTCTATTGCTCCCACGATAGCAACCCTTTCCCGCACCCGAATCTACGCGAATGCCGAACCAGAAGAACTGCAGCGACGCATTTCCGAGCTGACCGTACAACGCTGCCGGGTGCGCCTCTCCAGCCTACTTCAGGAAGGAACCTTCGGAAGAGTCTACCGGGGCAGCTACAACGACAGCCAGGAAGTGCTGGTGAAAACCGTCGGACCGCACGCGTCCCAAATCCAGGTCTTGTTGCTCCTACACGAAGGCATGAGCTTGTACGGTGCACAACATCCCGGTATCCTCTCTGTCCTGGGTGTCTCGATCGATGACCATACGGCACCATTCCTACTCTACCTCGCGCCAGAGAACTCGCGCAACCTGAAGATCTTCCTCCAGGAACCGGTGGCCCGAACGCTGACCACGATCCAGATCGTCAAGATTCAACTCCAGCTTGCACAAGCCCTAGGACACCTGCACAGCCACGGTGTGATCCACAAGGACATTGCGGTCCGTAACTGTGTGTAAGTATTATCGCTCAGCACGATCGAAACTTCAAGGGCAATTTACTAATCATACTTTTCTTTCTTCCCTTGCTTGTGCAGAATTGACGATCAACTGCGAGTGAAGTTGGCGGATAACTCCCTTTCCCGCGATCTCTTTCCCGGCGACTACTACTGCCTCGGGGACAGCGAAAACCGACCGATTAAGTGGCTCGCTCTGGAGTCGATCCAGTACAAACAGTTCAGCGAAGCTTCCGACACGTGGGCGTTTGGTGTTCTCATGTGGGAACTGTGTACCCTGGCGCGACAGCCGTACGCAGAGGTAGGTTCCTCACACTCAAAACCCTCCCAAAGGTGTGCTTTATAGCATTTGCATTCCTTCCTCATAGGTCGATCCGTTTGAGATGGAGCACTATCTGCTTGATGGTTATCGGTTAGCGCAGCCAATCAACTGTCCAGATGAGCTGTAAGTTGCACATTACCCAAAATGACCCCTAAATCAGTCTTCAAAAACTCTTAACTTTCTATTCTCGCTACAGATTCAAAATAATGGCGTACTGCTGGACGATGCTACCGATGGAGCGACCCTCGTTCGAACAGCTGCAGATCTGTCTGCAGGATTTCTACGCACAGCTGACACTCTACGTCTAGGGATTGGCTAGCTCCGGTCAACGGTTCTACGTGTTTCTTACGCCATATCGTCACCATTAAACACACAGATCGCCCAACTCCGCCATGATAGCTGTTACTGGTCCTAGTACCGCCCTTATTTCTCTATCCAGTGTACAGTATGTTTAACGATTGGGAGAATTCTAGGATCAATGTTCATAATGAAGGTAGCTTAATTGACGCTATTGAAAATGCTTCACGAATGTTCACAAAACAAGACTGCGGAGGTTACATAATGAAAATGGCCAAAGACATAACTTATCCCTTGAAGAATGTGCCTTGTATAGAATAGCATTTAAGATGTATTAATTAATGTAGAAATAAATAGTATTGTTTCTGTTATTTATCATTATTTAGAAATATCGCGATGTTCCTATGTTGTCTATAAGTTTGAATGTAAATATGATGTGCAACTTTTCGTCAATGTTCAGCGTTTTATTGTCTTCCTTGTAACCCTTAAAATATATGATCAATAATTTAGTTAGTTGGTAAAAACCTCAAAGTGTTCCGTCAATCGCATGCCAATGATACAATAACAACACATTCCAATGATTTAGGATACTTTCAGCGTTGGTAATACGAATTAATAAATGAAAACTAAATCAAACCGATGTTACTCTTCAGTCTTGGAGGTAGGAAGTGAGTTGAAAGAAAACCTAATCAGGCAAACGCTGTATGTCGTATAAGGCAAACCCTGTGTGTGTTAAACCTCCCTTTTATATATTAGTCCAATGAAGTGCATTTAATATGCATCAAAACATCGCAATCACTTCCCCAAATAAATGTTTTCCCATTTTGCGCTCGGTGAAGGATCCAAAAGGTAAAAAACACGACAAGCACACCCTGTCGTATTGCTTCTTGCATTATTTGCCATCCTTTTAGCATCAACCGCAGCTGCGTACGATGCATTCAGCTGATTAGCTTTATTAAAGCAGAAAGAGTTGCACCAGGACAGGTGAGAGAAGGTGATGGGAGAAGTGAGCCCCATACTCTCTGCAGCTTGAAAATGCTTTGTTAATTGATCGATCATTCGCAATATACCAATTCATTGCTAATTCTCGCCGCCATCGTCCGCAGGGTATAATCGAAGGACTAAATCGTGCACTAACCTGCGAGTCGGGGTCTTCCGGTTCTTTTTCCTCCCCCGCTGTCCGTAAATGACAGAAGTGGAGCTGGTTTGAACGTCAATCGTTTCAATCGTCATGGACGTGTCGGGTTCTGAAGGGTCCTGCTTTTCAGCCGGTTGCAGTAGTAAACATGTGGAACGAAAACTCCACTCCACTCTCTGTTATATGAGACGGTATTTAGTGTCCCGTTTTTTTGCCTCGCGACGCTCAACGGCATCGGAAATAAATGGCGTTTATGCTGTTCTTCCCGAAGCGTTGCAGAACGCAACGGTAGTTGTACATTGTTTTTTCGCAGTCCATTTGATTCAGATCTCTGAAAACGTGCGTTCGATTCGGCAAAAGCGACGATTTACGCATAAAATGGTGGCTGCCGTGTGGAAGAGTGACTAGCATTCAAATATGCAAATGGTGCTTTGGCAACCAACACGATTGAAAAACCACCATCGGCAAAAGGTGGCAGCTGAAGTCGTCGTCGACGTTGTCATCATGAGCGTTGATCGACGTCGAAGTTCGGTTCCATTTGAGTTAAACTAGAACTGAAAAGCTATCCTTCTGCATCGAGCAACAACCCCTTAAATCTGGGAGGCAACGGAAACTGGCACGGGGATGGAAATCCGGACAATCTCCCTCATGGCAACAACCGGAATCGAAACGAAACGGCGGTTCTGTGCATTAATACCAATTATATTATTGTTCCGAGATCGATATCGAAACGCTTCGAGCGGAAGGGCAAACCCTCAAGGGCATCCCTTTGCGTTGCTTAGTGGATTCTGCTGCTGCAAAAAAAAACTACAAGCCAGTGACAACTGTTTTTGAACAGGTCGGAAGTTGGGGTATCGAAAATATACGTCGATGTTACTGGTCTAAAAAAATCTTTTGCAATCATTTTAGTTCCAATATCCTCTCGATAAAATAATGTTACTCTTTTCTACGAGCACCATGCTCCCCGATAGACGAGGCTGGTAAAAATTGGCGGAAGCTTTATGATGCAGAGCCCAGACACATGTTTTATGAAAACGTAGGTAACCAGTAGTATCTTTTAGTTTCGCAGTTTTTCAATTGAAGTTATTCCCAATTAAAAAAGGAATGCGAAAAGTAACAAAACTTACCCTGTGCTCAAATGTTGTTCCTTGAAAGCAATATTGTTTAAAATCGACAATTCAATAAGCAATTTTTAATTGTGTTCGGTAAAATTTAGCCTTTATCCTAATGGATTATGGTAAACATTGTTTTACGCGATCGAAAACCCTGAATGTTTCCTCGTTTCCAACCAGAAGCGTAAATTTTTAGCACCTTCGCGAAAACGACCAACGACTGGGTTCTAAACGAGCAAGGGACAGAGAAGAGGGATCGGGGAAGGTCACACAATTATGCTAAACTAAGTTCATAAATAAATTATTAAATGTAAAACCTCGCTCCATACCTCAGCTTTTGGCGCCTGGTGAAACAAGCACAACTAACGGTTGTGTCATACCGGGTTATTTCAACCTGGTCTGGCCAGAGCATGGGGAGACATTTTATTGCACTTTCTGGGTGGTGGTATGTTTTAATGGAGCAACATTTTTCGCGTTGAGTCTTCTTAGGGCAAAAACGACAACAAACCCACAACAACACGGCATCACAGTGGAAAGTGGCACTAAACTTACTACCATTTTTTGCGAGGGAAATGCGCGAGGTCGCAACAAGCGTGACAAGGATTGGTTGTAAAGAATTGATTTAATTTTATATTTAAAAAAAAAAAATAATACTTTTAATCGGTGAATTTAATATTTTTAAAGAATTCACCGATTCTATAAATATTATGAAACACTGCAGCCTGGTCCTATTACCACTTGACGGAAATGTTGAGGTAGGCAAGAAAGAAGAGAAACCGAGCAAACACTTGAGAAGAAAAACAGTGTCACAGCTAAAGTGTGTTGATAAAAATGGTAGACGAAAAAACTGTTGGAAGAATTAGGCAGGAAAACGAGGTGGCAAGGCAAACAATGACGTGCAGTGTCGTTGCATAAATCTCCATATCAAAACTGTTTGTAACCAGTCGACGCCGACGTGTGCATGAGCAACATTTATTTAAAGTAATTCGCCGAAAGAATTAAACATCGCATCCCTGTAAAGCATTAAAATGTCTGCTTATGTTTGATTATTTTTCCCCCGAATGCTCTTACATTGAAGTGTAGTTAGTGAAGTTATCAAGTCAGAGGCTCATCGTTATCAGGTTTCGAGTTTTTGAGAAAATTGCACACAAGAAAGCACTTGGCACCGGTAATGTTTGTAGCATTGGTGTGCCGTGTTGGGTTTGTAGTTAAAATGATAAAAATAAATTAAAGCTCCCTGGTACACACACACACACACACACACACACACACACACGTCCCACTGTAATTTTTCAAGCCCATTCTTGAAAGTAGTTTTCATTAGCGGTAACTATTTTTTCCGCGGGCTAATTGGTATCCCGATTCCTTTTATGTCTAGGTCTACTCTTGAAGGAAGTGCCACTCATCTCAACATGGGATGTTATAACCCTTCGAGTTGACTTTTCCCGATCACTGCCACTCCTTACAAGGGCCTCCCCTTGTCAGCACCTGCCTGTCAGCGTGTTCAACATCAAACGGCTTTTAGAACGTGCCCGGCATCAATCAACGCTTCTGCACGTTTGGAAAAACAATGAAAACTCAATCTTTCCTTGGCGCTATACCTGCATCCTCACATCGTGCCCCTTAAAAAGGGTTTGTTGTGCACCAAATTATGCAAAACTCCTCGTCGTTGGGAAAAGCTTGTGAGTACCGTAGGGCGAACGCACGAACTCTTCTTCCGCGTCATTTCAAGCTCGTCATCAAACAATGCTGTGCTCAAAACGTGACGCAGCATCGCACCGGGCTCAACCGGAAAATTTCTACTGCTTCCTGTACCAAAGATGGATTTTTCAAGCGTGGTACCAGAGGGATGAAAGAGGCACATGGCATAACACTGAAAGTAAACACACACACAATCTTTGTTGCTCTATTTTAGCAATGACAGGCACGGAGAACTGAGTATATATTCCCTTTTCCATTGGATGGTTTATGCAGCTTCAATTGGCATCAAAATATGTCACGCTCCTCGAATAATAAAGGAAAATGCATCCGAAAATTAATACAGTCAGGCCAGGATGAATCTTAACCCCTTTTTGCATTTCTTGTTTCAAGTTCGCCCCTTTCTTTTGAGGGTATGCTCGTTAAGGATCGCTTTTTTTCTAATTCCAACATATGGTAATGGTTACTGGCATCATCTTCCTTCTTTCGATTAAGGCCCTGTTTCACGTCCTGGTTTGGGTTTGTGTCATCATCATCTTCATCATCGGCTGCGGTGCGTATAATTATTGTTATCGTCATTGTTCTTTCCTTTTCGGGGCGGTCTTAATTTTCCCAAACCACATCATCGAGGGGGGATCATCATCCCATCCATTAGACCTTCTTGCTCTGCCCAGTTTCTCAATCCCGGTGTTTAGGTGACGTTGCTACTCCGACTCTTTCTTTCAGGAGTCCAATGGATGATGTTGCCTTCCCTGAGTGAGATTTCGCAATTCGTGTCCGATGCTGATAAGTTACTTTGTATGTAACACCTCATCAGAGCATATTTTAATGTTTCGTTTTCGAAGAGGTCTCTAGAGGTCACGCCATGAAAACAAGTCCCACTTGCCTGATTCCTATTATATGTAACATATTCCATACATTATTCATATTTGTTTTGCAATAGAAACATAAAAAACAGAAAAACAAGTCTGACCCAGTGTATGTGTGTGTTGGAAGTAACAAATTCGCCCATGATGACATAATGAAACGTGTGTTCCCTTTGACAAATCAAAATATAACCGCAAAAACAACATCCAAGCCCTCAAATGCGGCAGAGGGGCTGGAGTGTAGCGTGGTGTTACCTGCCCCCCGGAAGCGCCCGGCAAGTGCAACATCATTTCGTGCCGAATGCCAACACTATTTACCGGGAAAACTACACGCAAACTAACGAACCGGGCGAACCCATCACCGTCACAATCAGTGGCACCTTGCTATAAGCCTAGGGAAGAAGATGAGAGGGGTGCCAAGTGGAAGGATGTGTGTAGATGGAGTATCGGACGGGTTCCAATTCCGATTCCATGCCAACAGCGGTTGATGGGCGAACGAAATGAGACACCCGAACAGCAATTCCACACGCAACCACAACCACATTGCGAACCACCGCCATCATCATCATCATCATCAACGTACTCCTGCGTCTCCGGAAGCCCCGTGCGTCAAGCCGCCGTTTTCCCTTGACCAACTGCTCGACATGTCACGCAGAAGAACGGAAAGGTTCGGGTCAGAAGCGAGAGTACAGGTGAACACCTTTGCACCAATCGCCGCAACTGCAGTTGGTCCTTGTCATCGTACTCCACTTTATCGATGACAGAACATGTCCGATGGTGCGCCGGAAGAATCAATTTTGCCGATTTCACCGGAAAACATTCTGCCCGACAGTCGAGATGGAAAGCGTTGTCCGTTTGTACCGGTTTCCCGTCCTTGTCCTTGTTTCGCTAAATGTCGGGAGTGTTCCCAACGGTGATCAATTCCCAACAGCGATGTTCTTGAAGCTCGCCGCTCAAAGCAAATAAAAATGGAAGTTTCATCTACATCCAAGTCTCTGCTCTAAGTCCTCGTGGAAGATGCGAACCTTACTCCTAAGGAACTCTGTTTCCTCGTATCAAGATCGTTCAATGTTTCTGTTGCGACTGCCGAAGCGTGGTTTATTTTTCCAGAAATTTGTTTTCGCCGGACGACACGATAATGAATTAAAGTGTGAGGTACCGTGGCTTTGCGCGGAGTGTGTTTTTCGTTTTTTATTCATTGAACACACTTCAACGGATCATTGATTAGATAAGAAAATACGATACGAGCAGCGAAAACATTACATACACATACACAATACTAGTTTGTGCAAACATCTTACCACCATGGAGAAGTCATTACGATGCCCTTTTGCTCTGAATAGTGCTTGTTTATTCCCTTTTGCTTCGCTTTGGAATCGAAGCAATTTTAAATGCGAGAGGAGACTGAGGCAAGAAATCTCTGGAGAAAAGCGCACAAGAAATTGCCAACGAGAAATTCTATAATCGAAGATCATTAGTTCACCGAGGTGGAAAGGCGCAAACCGCCATCAGAAATATAAGCGGGAAATCAAAGCGATGGAAAGATATATTCCCGGATCGTGCACTTCGAAATCTTGCAAGCGATACGATGATTTTGTCGGAATTCTTTTAAATTGTCCTACGCGTGGTAATGGAATGTTAAAATGGAAGCATTAATCTCGCTTGAATTATCATTCTACTGTGCATTGGACGCCAAAACCCCCCATAAACTATGGTTTAACGCCTTGGAGAAGGTTTTCGCAAGATAGAACATTTAACACTCACTCGTCCCGAAGGTTTGGGATTTCCGATCGTTTATTTGTACAACATCTATCGGGCGCACGGATTTTGTTATCGTGTATTCGAAAGAACCGACGAGGGCGACAATGATAAGATTAATAATGATGATGATGATTATTCTAGATTCTATTTGTGATGTCATCTATATTTCCGCAACTTTTTGAACATTTCGAAGAAAATGGAGCTATAATCATGACATGTTATTAAGATTTATTCCTTTTGTTTGTTAATTATTTTGAAAATGAAAAAAAAACAAATAAGTAATTGAGTACGATTTGTCGTATTTAATTTTGATTGAAAATCAAAAAAGTTTTTAATAAAGGCTACCCAATTCTTTTCTAGTACACCGAAAATTTTATACAAATTGGGCTTTGCTTTGTTCCAATATTTTTTAATTCAAAATTCCTGGCGTCCCACGAAATTCAACAAATGTTTAAACTCACTACGAAAAGTAAACTTTGAAAATGATTTGAAATTATAGTTGTAACGTTCAATAAAAATTGCATATTAGGAAATCACTTCTCTCGCATTTCTCTACCGGCAAAAAGGTTTTCAAACAAACTAATGAACTACTCTAAAGCGTAACAGATGTTAACGATGGGCCTGTCCCTCAATACAGGAATGTCGTAATCCTAATAGAAGGACAAACGAGCTCTGCTATCTACTAGCAACTTAATTCTCCACTTCAATTTTCCATAACCCACACAAACTCGGCGAATACGGAAGAGTAATTCGTTTGGCCTTCCTTTTAATAGACCATCCCCCGGTGTATTGGTTCCTACCGCCATCAATCAGCGCGGATGGGCAATTCAAGGCCATTGCCACTTAAAGGACAAAAGACAATAAGATGGAGGAGAAACTAAAAGAAAACCTAATCATCAACCAACCTATTGGCCGCAACAAATGCACAGTCCATTTTACGGAGCGTAAATGGAGTGCTAACCTCCTTTTACAACAACCCTCCAAAGTTCGGTGACGTAAGGATAATTTATTCGATCAATCGTATTAACACACCACATTGAAAACATTGCTTCGACAAGGGGAAACAGGAAAAACCATCCCGATTCTTTTCGGTTTGTGTTTCCCCACTGTTTATTTAACGCTTTTCAACGTAGGAAAACGGAAGTCCTACTGATGGCCTTGATTAAGATATCAAAATCAGAACTGACCCTTCCCTCTACGGAACCTGTACGTGCTTTTTTGGTTCGATTTTCCTCCATCGAAAAACGACGAGAGGTGAATTCAAAATTGTTGTCAGTCGAGAAAAGAACCTATCGAATGGTTCTTCAAATTGGTAATATTAATCTCCTCTGCGGATGTTGTAAAATATCCGACCAGGGGACACTTTTATAATGTCTAATTAGTTTTACCCTTAGCTACGAAAATCGATGGCCATCGGATTGGCTTAGGGACTAAATTTAGAAGCATGTTTCGGCCCCTCGTTTTGGATCGCCGCCTCTTCGTAAATCCTTAGAACGGACCGGGGCGGAAGCGAATAACTGGATGCGCCAAAACGGGATTGTTTCTACGCATGGTGAATTGTAGGTTTATCGTGGCCCCTAAGGTTCGATTGGTCAGTCGAGGGAGGAAGGATATATTTACGTTGTCGATGTCCTCGAACGCATCGAAGAAATGATGTTTGCTTGGCCTCGGAACTGAAGGGCCACCATATCCTACTGTGCCAGTTGCATAGTTGTTCGGCTTGTATATAAAGGCCTTCACAACAACGACGCCGATGTCCGATACCAAGGGACCGAACTTGTGCCATTTTAGTCCAGGCTTACCCCAGGCGCTCTCATTAGCCCTACTACGCTACGCGGGTCGTCCAAAAGGGTCAAGGCACATTTTCTCGAGTCCGAGGAAATGGATGGAAAAGGGTGTTTGCAACCGTCAGGACATTTGGCTGCTATCTTTACTGATTCATTATGGCTATTTGTCTAGCATTTATTTTTGGAGAGTCTGCAATATTGGTTTGTGCCCTCGGTCCCGGCATGAATAAATGGAAAAGCGTTCTGGCGAACTAGTTATACCGGAAAACAGATCAAATCACGAGGATACTTCACGAGGAACCTTACGAGACTATACGTTTAATTTATTGGGCGAGGGCGTTCATTCCGGAAGTGTCGTCTTGGACGAATGCCTTGGCCATCGTCATTGTGCACATTTCGGACCAACGATTTCCCAATATCCTGTGGTTCAGGAGTTTACTAACCTGAACCGTTTATCTCTAGTGACAACAAACTATTATTTGTGCTGCTAATGGCTTCTGTGCTACGACTCGTTGGTGTTAGCAGGCGTTTCTTGGCAGGAAGATAAGACTCGTTTGTGCAAAGAGCGGATATGTTTTGAGCGAGTTTCTTCACGCGATTATGCAACACACCTGCTAGCGGATGTTTTTGAAGAAAGCGTAACTGAGCACTTTGCATCCTGTTTGATTCCCCTTCTTCTCGTTATAATTTTGCGTAAAATTTAAGAACATCGCAACATAATTTAAGCTTGGACTCATAGGTAACGAAGTTGTCTACATTCTGGCTTTGAGGGATGCATCGGAAAAAAGGTTAACGTGAAAGAAATCAGGAACTAAATCAAACGAATTGCTAGATAAGCCTAATGAATCGGTTTTAACAGGAGAAAAAAAATATAGCAAACTGAACCTCAAGGTGTAGGTTTTACTTCTATCGCACGTAGATCATCTGAAATTTCTCACACAACGTTTGTATCTTGTAAAGTGGAAAACACTAAATTATATAGTGGGTTCTATATTTATTGAAATGCTTCCCAGTTGAAAACCAAGATTGAACTTCCTTGCAAGCTGGCATTTTCTTCTTTATATACTGATGCACAGCTTGCTTCATTTATAAAATTTTACTTAGCCTACTTATCGCGATATTGTTATGCACACTACAATTACTATATTTTATTTTCTCATTTAATATATTTTCATTGTATATAGCATATTTCCTTTGAAAAGCAATATTGATGTTCTTCATGTAAATAAGTTTTGCCGTTTCAATTACTATTTTTATCGTAAACAAATGAATGTATTTGCATTTACTAGTTTATAAAAGTGAAGTAAAGTAAAAAAGTAAAGAAACGTGTATCCAGTATGTTTTGAAGCCATATCAAAGATATAGTAAAGAAATACAGCTAATGAAAGGAGAAATTATTTTGTTTGGTTTAGTGTGTCAAAACCTCCTTCGTTTTCCTTCTGAATTTTTGTCATTAGTATTTCATTTGCAAATACTTCAATCAAAATTTAATTTTCTCGCCAACATATGATTCACGATGCATAAATTATGCTCTCTCAGGTGCGTTGTCAAAATCCATAAAGCGCATCGGGACACGATACTAATGGTGTGACGAAGACGGAATGTAGGTACGTACGCAAATTAATCACTTGACGAAATATGAATCACTCCGATTCACGTCGCGACAAAATAAAATTGGGAGAAGATTTTTCGGTTGGTTGCAAGTATGTTTCAATCACCGGTTATGATGATTTATGACTTCTGTTTTTCCGTCCAGCGTACCACCGGTTGTGTGCTTTTTAATGGTATTTCCACGAACAGGATGGAAACATGGATTCACTATTCAACGTGTTCTTGCATTTCCTCGTTAATGTCATGGATAGATCGGCTTGAATCAGTGCAATCGCAACGGCTCTTTCCAAAAGTAGCAGCGGGACGTTTTGCTTGTTTATTATTCGCTCCACTCGTTGGAAGCGCGTCACGTGAAAAATCATCACCAGGACAACGATGTGGAAAACTCGATGCTGGCATGTGCACGGTGTTGCAACGTCTCTTTGGTGCGAATCAGATTGAAAGTGTGGAAATCTAGTACGAGTTTCCGTTCGATTGCTTTCATTTTGCAGAATTTGTCTCTTCACCACCAAATAAACGGACGCTTGTAGTGAAAAATTGACCACCATCGTCCGGAGTGAATGAAGCACGAAAGGATAATGGAAAATACAAGTCCTGTCCAGCACACGGAAGTCTGTCAACCGTCAATGGATTTAATGGGACCTCCCTTTTATCATGCAAACTCAAGCCCCGGCAAGGGTGTCGTTAATTTAAAGTTGATTTATGATTTCCAAACCATTGGATAAGTGTGAGAGAAATGACTATAGGAAGAGGCAAGTCGTATCCGAGGGTAACGCAGCTCATCGTGTTAATGCAACGTTGATGAAAACTTGGAAAATACTTCGTTCGAGATGAGATACCGATAACGGAAGGATTCGTTTCCCGAGCTGCTTTAATAAAGGTTATTATCCTCCCCCACTGAAAGTGGGCGGATCAGTTCGAAAATTTACTGGATTCCCGAAACGTGCCTTTCGAGGTTCCCTACCATGAACGGGGATGAAGTATTGCTGCACCGAATTAAAATAAAAACAAACAGAGCTGCGTTAAGGGTGTTTCAATTTTCATTCAAATGGGAATTCATTGCCCGATCAAAGATCATGCATAATTTGGTGGGGATGAGCGACCCATCATCTACACTGTTGGACGTCCTATGAAAAGATATGGAACTTACCGAGAAGAGTTTTAATTTTTCTTCTCAAGCTCAGGCCACATTTTCCAGAAAAACGAGACGAGGTAGGCAACTTTAGCATCCATGTCTGCTCACAACAAGGTAATTTCGGGCGCTCGATGGAAAGGGAAAAATTTAAATAAAAATGGGAACTCTTTTTACAATTTATGAATATGCCCCACACCTTCCCGGCAAACACCAACCTCGACCACAATCTGGCATCGATACACGCCGGGTTGCGAAATGGTACACGATGGCAAATATGTGTTACTCCAAACGGAATGTAGAAGAAAGTGGGGCAAGATACACTGATGGAGTAAAATGCCCCGGTATGTTTTAAGCTGAATTATGCATACTAAAAATTTATTAAAGAGTGGAAGAAACACATCTTTCACCTCGTGACTCAATTTGGTCAATACTACTGCCATTACAAAGGCAATCGTTTTTTTATATGTGTTGTATAAGTTTGACATTCAATATATACACCTGAACGGTGTATGTTTCTATGAAACGCGTCGACGTCAAACATATTCTTATACAAATTTAACGTAAGATTTTCTGGGTAGTTTTTTCGAACTTAAAGCTATTTTTTCATTTCATTTCAGTTATTTTTCTGAGCCTTTTGTGCGCGCTCTTGTTCAAAGAGTTGATTGTAGAGGTGGATCCTTCATTTCATAGTTTGAATTTTCCGTTACGTATCAATATTTTCGAATATTTTTTGTTTAGCTGAATTATTTTTTACAAATGTTTGACATTATTTTGACGATTCAACAGAACTTCGAGTTGGGCAGAAAGCCGAGTAATAGTTTGCAATGCAACATGACGATTTTTCCTCTATAACGAAAATAAAATTGCCTATTCCCTCCATTCTGTTGCGTTGCATTCTTGTTTTATTATTCGCTCCTAACGAAGACGTCATCACACACTCATGATTGTTTTTTAGTACGTTCCACGTTTCGGTCCCTTGGGAAACAGACATGCTGGACAAACAGAAAGAAATCGTTCGGAAAAGGGGTTTTTTTCTGGAGCGCCTCCAACAGTTGGTCCGACTCTGGAATCACAATCCATACGGGGCGTTATGCATGCAACAAAAATGTATAGGTCTCGTTGTGGGAAAAACATATGAATTATCCTAATGTGGAAAATGATTCCCCCGTCGTTTGGTTTCGATTCGGCTCGCTTACAAGCAATAAAGTCCACTAATATTCTTCCGAAAAGACCTAGCCGGGTCGACGGCTACGTATCACATATGATTGAACACACACACATTTGATGTCCTCGGCCAAATTCCACATATTGCCTCGTTGCCAAACGAAGGATGCCCCTTGTTTCTGGTGGCTGGATAGCTTAAGAAGAAATGAAACCCCGAACGTGACTCTATTCGAATGTCGGGGCTTTTTTGCAACATTGTGCCGGATCGCAATGTGTTCGGAATATGCTCTGCCCCCTTGTCACAAGATTCCACCGATCCTGGAGAATATAAATAATATTACACTTTCCCTCTTTTTTTCTGTTTGCAGCCCTTTAAAACTAGATCTTCATCTTTTTCCTATCGGAAATGCGAAATACCGACAGCCAAGACTCGGGGCTTGGAGAAAACGTTCTGTCAACATTTTAATTCAATTTTTGCCACCAGCCACTAGACGAGCTTCCAAGTACCGAGCGATTGCGAAGGAATTTTTCGGTTGCTTTCAAATCATTTCCTATCCCTCCGGCTTTCCGCACACGGCGGTGTTCTCAAAGGCAAAGGGGGTTTGACTTTCAGTCGGCTCAGTGTTCCCATTTTTCCAACTTTTTCCTGTATAGAAAATTGCTTTTTAATGGTGTCGAATTAAATTATGCTTCTCACCATGCGTTTAGGAAACTCCGTGGAAACCGTTGGAAAATTCATAGAGTGCCACGAAATTTGATCGGCAGGAGGAGAAAACATTTCCAGGAAGTCAAACAGGCGTTGATTGTTGACCGGATATTGGTTGGGCTTCCGAATTTCCCGACATTTTACGGTGAAGATTTGGAAAGGGGATTAGACTGACAAGATATACGAACAAGAAATCAAATTTAGGATTCAAAATACAACCCCGTTGGGCAGATATCATAATTTTATTTCATATCATAATTTTATCACATTTATATAATCTCACCCACACACAGCATCATGAAGGAATTTTAATCTATAACCATGAGCATAACTCCACGTCTTACAGCTCATTGGAAGTCACTGCAGTGGGACACATTACGAAAAAATCTAACCTATAAAGTCTGTCTCGTAAGGGTCGTTAAACGTACACATTCTAACGAGCTGTGAGGTGCAAAATGTTGAGGTTTAACACTTATCTCATTTAAAAATAGTCGTTTTGGTAGAGAAACCAGTCTGCTGAGGATCGAATTTGGGATCAGTTCGGTTCGGTTCATTTAATGCACGAATGTTACGGTACTTTAAAGCAACACGTTTTCAGACGTTGTTCTTTCTGTTTGCTTGCGGTAAGATCTTAATTATGATCTTTATTCTATTTTTATTTCCGATCAATCGTCTGAAAGTTGGAAGATTTTCAATGTTTACCAGAGATAAGGATTTAAGGCAGCGTATTTGTCAGGATACTTTTTAGATTTGGTGAATTTGGCACTAGTAATCAGCTTATCAATCTCGCATTCTTCTTTCGATGTCTGATTGTCAGCTACATAAAGTCAAATAAAAATAAATTACATTAAATCAATAATTTGTTTTATAGCCATTTAACGAATTTAACACAGCAATCGTACGACTTTCATAACCGCTTTTCTCACAGCAGGTGTTAATTATTTGTTTTATCTGTGTGTCCTTTTCTATACACCGTCACTGCATACAGAAGTTACGAAAGTCGTAAGTTTGCTCTAAACTTTCCTCCCCACTTTCTTGGTAATGTATTCCATTCCGGCAGGGGAAAGGAGATCGCTTCGAATTAAGACATCGAATGCGGAGCAATGTGGTTCGCTTTAATGGCCAATTTCCCGCGGGAGAGTGTTGGCGAAAGATAAAATATGAAAAACGACCAAATGCATTTGTTGCCTGCTGCTGAGCCAGTTTTGTGTATTTGCAAGCATTTTTTTCACAAACTGTACATGTTTAGTGATAAAAGTTTGCTCTAAAATTTTTTTTTATTGCTGTTGCTATCGGAAAGCGCACGTTTTGCTGTTAGTCAGTTTTTCCGAGATAAATGGGGAATGAATAAAAGGGAATACCTTTCCATAGATGTTGCTTTACCACAGGATTAGTTGTTGGCCCTTTATCTTTTCTCAGCATTCTCTTTTTCACTCCTTCGATCACGCGGGGACACCGGATTCATGTTGGCGTGGCAAATGTCTGTTTGTCGTTTGCTGTTTTTTCCAGCCGGAAAACACCCCGAAAGACTCCTCTCACTGGACCGATGAAGCAGTTGTTGCAGTCGTAAAAATGGTGCTATCCTCTTATGGACGATTCCCGATTCCAACGCCAACGAGGGCGATGATGGCGATGATGATCCTACTTTTCTTTATTCCAAGTCCTTGCAAGTTCCACGTCTCCGTATCTTGTCCTGTCCTTCCTAAAACACCATGCTCATTGCAGCGTTTCTGTTTTTCACTTACGTAGTTGAAGTCTCTCGCTGGGAACTTTTCACGGGCGGCACACACTTGCCTCGCAGGGATTCGATGGTGTCAGTAACTGGTTTGAGTCATTATGCAAATTATTCGTTGGATTTCCCTATTCGTTCGAGGTGCGAGTTTTCGTTGGCTAGGCTCCCTCCAAAAAAGGATAGTGATGCACGGAGCGATGAGCATGTAGTAAGAATTTTTTTCCAAAGTTATCCACTCCAATTCAAGAGAATTTCCAGAAGGGAAAATACGCCTACTAAGACATGACGATGAGGTTGTTTAGTGTTTGAATAAATAATTCCTCACATTAAAATTCATAATCTTAACAAACGCTTGCTTACCTTTCAAGCCATCGATGGCAGTTTGGCGCAGTTTTCACAGTGGTGAGTCTTTTCCCCCAGCAGCAAAAACCCCTACAATCAAGTTTTTCTCCCATGAATTGCTACAGACCTTCTTGACGGAGGTGAAACCGTCGAGGGTTTTATTCCATTGCAAAACTTCACCCGGATTCCCCAGGAAAATCCAAACACAGAACCCAAATCCCGTCGGGGATGGTTCAAAGGCGTTAGAGCGTAAATCCCCGAAGTATCTAAAATCGTCCGGGGGCGACTTTCCTTGACGAGTTTTGTCCTCCCCTGCCGCCCTTATCCGTTTCCATCCACGCATGACCCTTGTGGACGTGGAAACCCTCGGTTGCATACTTTACAACTTAATGATAAAACCCATTTTCTATGAATTATGGTACGGGTGTGAATTTGAAGTGTGCAGCTTATGCATACACGAAAACGGTTCCCTCGCAATCGGCAACAACTAGGAGGACGACAACGCAATGGGTAATTTTCTTCCCTTTTCATTCGGTCACCGACAGGAGGAGTAACGGAAAATTAGTAAAATGGAAGGAAAAGGGAAAATCTGACTATCCCTTGAGTCTACATTTATACATTCATTCACTTGGATTTTATTAAAAGCGTAAATTCACCCATCGAGGGGCCGGACGGAACGGACAACAAAGCACGAGAATTTGTTTTTCAGCTACAGGCGGAATTTCCAATGGTGTTTTTCCGATTCCGATTGTTTAAAGGCTCGGCTTTGACCGCCCACACGATGGAGTTTGGAGACTCGGCTCTGCGATTGTGGCTTTAGCGTTTCGGGATTGGGTGTAAGACTGAAGATTTCGTTCCAAACCGTTTCGATAAATTACGTTTTTGTCTGTTAGGACTTTTCGCCATTCCCGCCTTTCTTCAAATTTCTAAATCCTACTATCTAACCCTAGAACCAAAAGAAACGTTAGGCTACTGCTCCGCTATTTATTGGTTTTTGTATGGGTGTGTTGGGTGCACCATAACCACTTGTCACACCCATTCTAAAGTTGAGAAAGTTTCCACTTTTGCCTGAATCGTTTCCATAAATTCTTGTAATTGTGTTTTATTTACTACAAAAAATGTTCACCTCATTACGCATCAAAGAAAGTTGTGGCGATTTTTCCTCGATTCGTGGAAAAGTTGTAGCCCTAGCCCTAAAGAAAATTCATTCGCTTAGTCCTTTCTCGAACTGTTAACGACTGGACCACTGTGGCGTTAATAAAATGGACCCAAGTAAGGATGAGATAATGAAATGATATGTAAGAAAGATACTAATATTTTTTCCGTTTCGTATTGGTGTATAAATTCTTTCGTAATCCTTCGGGTACGTGGATGGTCAGTCCTCTTGTATAGGGTAGGGACTGGTCTCGGTAGACATTCGTAGACGTATCACTGTTGAAATTTACATTTTCCATGACATTAGTCGAACGCAACCAAATCAAACAGTTGATAAAAGTTCCCATATAATAATTTTCCTTCCGAGGGTCGACCATGGCCCAACAAACACGCGCGCGGAAAGTAACCATCATTCGATCGAAGTCTGATTCGATGTCGCTACTAATTCAAAATTAGCAAAATGGGCCTGCTAAGCAAAACCGATCCTTCTGTGCGTAATTGCTGGAATTTAGTTCTGTTAGTATGTGTAAGAGTGAGAGAAAGAAATAGGGAGAGGTAGAACGAGAGAGTGAGAGAGAAAGAGAGAGACATACAGTAAAGATAGAGGCAGACATAGTGAGAAAAAGAAAGCCTAAAATGGAAAGTATGACAAGGCGAGACATATGGAAAGGGATAGATATAGCCAGAGAGCGAGAGCGAGAGAGAGAGAGAGAGAGAGAGAGCGTAATTTAAACCTCAATAATGTGGATTATCATGCGTAGCTGCAGTTTGATGCTTAATTTGCACGAGACATAACAGATTTATAATAGGCATGGGCAAATTGAATCAGAACTGTATGATTCACTCTGATCTTTCTACTGAGCGAACGAGTACCGCACATTCAAATCAACCAAAATGATTCTTCCGCACGCCGATGGTCGCGACTATGCATACATAGGAAAAATCACGACTCGCCAGCTGTGTGACGATGCCCTAGTGGCAAAATCAGCATGCTCTCTCGATCTGTCCAATTGACAATTGATACCGACAGAACGAGAAAGCATGATCATTTTGCCACCGGGGTGGTTCCTTACCGTCTATAGCCGTACGCCAGCGGTGCGATATTGATTCGTTCTATGGTTGATCATGAATGTGTAAGACAATACGTCACCCGCCGGCGGTGTGGTATAGGTTCTACGTACGATCGTTCACCGTGCTCCCTAGCCCTGCTCAACCGCACGCCAGACGTGCGGTATTGATTCCTCGTGCGGTCACCTACCGTGCCGGCTATAGCCGCACGCCAGCGGTGCGATATTGATTCGTTCTACGGTTGATCATGAATGGATAAGACAATACGCTACCCGCTGGCGGAGTGGTATTGGTTCTACGCACGACGATCGTTCTCCGTGCTCCCTAGCCCTGCTCAATCGCACGCCAGACGTGCGGTCACCTACCGTGCCGGCTATAGCCGCACGCCAGCGGTGCGATATTGATTCGTTCTACGGTTGATCATGAATGGATAAGACAATACGCTACCCGCTGGCGGAGTGGTATTGGTTCTACGCACGACGATCGTTCTCCGTGCTCCCTAGCCCTGCTCAATCGCACGCCAGACGTGCGGTATTGATTCCTCGTGCGGTCACCTACCGTGCCGGCTATAGCCGCACGCCAGCGGTGCGATATTGATTCGTTCTACGGTTGATCATGAATGTGTACGACAACACTCCAACCGGCGGCGTGGTATTGGTTTATTCGATTGATCAACGAGCTGGCTAGCCCTGCTCAATCGCACGCCAGAGGTGCGGTTATGATTCTTCGTACGGTTGATCAACTTTCCTACTATGTAAGTGTGGGGCAAATCTTTACACCATTCTTTCTTTCGTTCGTACATAAATGATAGCAAAAAAAAGCGGTTATTGTATCAACCGCTATAATTTAGAATGAATTACTGTTTTAGGTGGGCAACGATATTAATTATGGTTGTTAAAATCACATCCAGAAATATCATGAATAAACATAACAAGTATTCTCTTGTTAAATATTCTAATATCGAATATTTATGTAAAAAATATTCTGAATGTATGTGATATCTTACAATATATCCCATTTTTCACGGTGTTGTAATGACCAGGTCAATATTTGTCGTTTAATCTATAACCCATTCGACGAAAAATCGCTCTTGGGACGTGCGGAAGAATCACCGCACGCGTTCAGTTCATCTCACTGAGCGAACTGCACCGCACCTGATCTTTTTAAAGAATCATCTTTCCCATCTCTAATTTATAATACACGCGCGAATGTCAGTTTTGCTGTCAGTTTTTTCGTTTCGTGTCGACGCTACTATTCGTGAGCCGATCCAAATGAAAGTAAAAAATAGCAGAGAGGTAATGTGTTCACCGAAATCTTTTGAACAAACATTAAACATCATCGCAAACCACTATTTACCATGCGCTTGCAATCAATACCTGGTACGCAAATTATTGCAAATCTATTTGTCACTCGACAATTGAAAACACATTTACGCACATTTTGACAGTTGACTGAGTAACTGACAGCATTTAACCGTTTGCAAAGATTGCAGTACCCGGTTTCATGTGCTGCGAAGCACAGAAACTGGTACAATATGCTGTAATTCGGTTCAAGTACCTGTCTTTGAAAAACCTCCAAATAACCGATCTGTTCGATAGACGCGTTTGGTTTGGTATTTGGTAACATTTTGCGATATAACAGTGCTTTTCATTTATATCAGGGATGTCAAACATGCGGCCCGCGGGCCACATGCGGCCCGCAAGAACATTGGGTGCGGCCCGCGACCCCTTTGAAACATTACATCGAAAGAAAGAAGATAACAAATGCGGAGCAATAAGTTAGCTATTGTAATTATATACCTTTACTTTTCTAAAATCTTTACCAAAATACACAATAGTGTTGAACTGCAACATATATTTCAATAAACTTGATTTGAATTCGTTAAAATTTGGAAAACGATTGAGCAACAAACCCTCTCTTTTACTCAGAATTGGTAAATTTTATAAAATAAAATGTGAAAATGTAAAACTGTTAAGATAAAACCACATTGATAAGAACATATTTTCATCACTCCAATCAATTATATGGTTTGGCCCGCGAGCCTATTTTGGGAGAAAATGCGGCCCGCGAACCTATTTTGGGAGGAAATGCGGCCCGCAAGGTGAAACGAGTTTGACATCACTGATTTATATCGATGGGGACTTCAGTTAAGTGGTCGAACAGAGAGCGGGTCAGATTATTTCGTAATTTTTGATCCCGCAATTTGTATTTGTATTTGAACCCGCTTACCGCTCGGCAATTGTCAACACAATTTACCTTCTGTAGTAAGACCTAGAAATTGTAACGGGGATGGGATGGAACCTACCAAGGGGCGGTTGGTGAGCAAGGGACTGCTGACGGGCCAGGTACCTCTCCTAAAAAACCTAGTTTTGTAATAAAAATTTCCCTCTGACTCAAGACCAACATATTTTTTCGAAAAGAATCGAAAATGGTATCGATTGTCAAACACGGAGCAAGAAAAAGAAAACAAATGCTCATTCGAAGATGCATGCGTTAAATTACCCAATTTTTGGTGCAAAATATTATTGAAACCCTAACTGATTGTTTAAAACATCAATTAAATCTTCCAAAATGTCAATTGAAAATCAAATCAACTATTATTTATTCTCAAATAGACAACGGTGATAGGAAAACTACGCTGTATCTTGTTCAACAAACACTAAAATTGTTTGTACAAGTTCAACTTCAGTTTACGTGCTATTTAACACGTTGACTGCCAAGCGTTTTTAGCACACTTTTTTAGTTCAATCTTTTGAAATAAAATATGCCTAAAATATTTATTAAACCAACAAGTTTTGAGGGCCAAAAACTGAGAGACAAATCACACCCAACTCGTTGAATAAGACACAGGCGTTAACCAATCAATCAGCATTTGCAAGCTGATCAACAAGTTAGTTTGTAAAATTGAGATAAATGGCTATATACCAACCTGGCACCAGAAATCTTTCCGATATATCTTCAACCAATTAAAAAATAAGTTGATGTTGAAATAGTATCGTCTACTATTTTATATGGGGGTGCCCATGGCGCAGCGGTAGCGCGAGGAAACACCACACCACAGGTGTGGGATCGAATCTCGAATCTGGCACCCTCCGGTATTACGAACGGCTGACCACCGATCTATAATATACCGTCTTTCGGTCAAACAAACTCTCTTCGGAGAGAGGCCTTGTCCCATTAGGGGATGTCGTGCCACATTAAAAAAAAACTATTTTATATAATCATCACAAATACTTTCCGACCGGTATAAAACAGCCAAAAAATTTGTATAAATAAAGAACCGATAGTTGGACTAAAGTGCCAGTTCATCGGAGATAATGATAAATTCAACCTCTTGTAGTTTTATTTATTTCTCTCGGAACGTCGAAGTCCCTCTATCCAAGGGGAGATGTTAAACAAACTTTAGGGGAGATGTATGCTAAATAAATAACAGCTAACGCAAAAGATGAAGTTCCACCAATTGATGCAATCTTTGTTCATTAGGTTGACCCAGTTTTTCCGAGGCGTCTTCTATCACTTCGGTGTTTGTTTAGCATTCTTCGTTCGTCCTGGTCAACAAGTCCCCCGAAAAATATTTCCAACGTCAGCTTTGAGGGGCATTTGGCCTCCTGAGGCTGTGCATAATATAGTTTGCTCTAACACTTTTTTTAAACTAGGGCATTGCGCAAAGGCCCAACCAAACCAGTAAATCTGAACCGGTGTAGCACCAGGAAAAAAAATCATTTTCCACTTCAAACCAAGCTAACCGTTGAGGTTTCAAATTCCACCCGAGCGGCCACTGGATGACTTTCGGCTAGGAAAAGTGTTCGTGCCCGGTTGGCAGAAGTCAAACATGCATCCGACAACACTCGCACAAGGAAATGGGAAAGGAGGCAATAGTTCTCGTGTCCTTCGGAAAACGGCTGACCCTTGCTAGATGTTTGCTATCTTCAAACTTCATCCTCACCTTACAGCCTTTTACGATGGATAGCATAAGTTGAAACGCGTTGAACGCCTTTGTAAACTCCGTTATCGCGTCTGGAAACCGGAATATGACATCTTGCAATCCTTCATCGCGTTTGTTACCTTCATTAATGATTCTTTAAACTCGAATATGATATTTGTAAACTTCATTATCGCCCTGTCAGATTGGAGGCCGGTTTGTTTTGGGTTTCATAGATGCAAATTGTGTACATATACATATATAGTCAACCATTCGAAAAAGACGTTACTGTTCACAAATTGTATCCACGCTGTGAATCAATTATTTTAAACGATTGAACGGTTCTATTGAATATCTGTTATGAAAATGGTATATTGTGGTATACACAAATCATAGGAGGACCCATAGAAACGGAAATGTAAGATTTATTCTTACCAATCTAGTAAGCTTAGATGGGCTGCGGTGAAGGTAATTGCAAGTGAGAATTTCAGATTCCGTGATAACAAGCTCAGCGAAGGAGAAACAGGATTAATTTGCCCACTGAGGAGTAGTGAATTGGCCTTTTATTCCCCATTGAAACTGGAAAAGAATGACACGTTGGAGGCACTGGTCCTGCTGGGTGCATATGTGAAAACAAGCATGGTGTCAGCTCAAGACGATGAACAGCAGCTTTCACTGCAACGACGGGATTTGATGAAATCAACAAGCCACGAACAAACCTACCGCTTTCTGAATGAACCCTCATTGTTCGAAGACGAGTCTAAGAAAGCTTTCGTCCGCTGGAGCTACCGGATGATGTAGAGCGGTGGATGGCCCGGAAACACGGACGGGTAAACTTCTACCTGTCCAAGGTGTTGACGGGGCACGGCTTTTTCCGCCAGTATCTCGCAGCCAAAAATTTTACCCAATCCCCGGGCTGTCCGGCCTGCCCTGACGCCGAGGAGTTGCCGGAACACGTGCTGTTCCAGTGCCCCCGTTTCGCCGGGGTGCGCGAGCGGCTCCTGTCTGGACATGGGCTGGCAACCGTTACCGCCGACAACATGCACGAACACCTGCTCTATAGCACGGAGGCCTGGGTTCGACTGGAGGATGCAGCAAGAATCATCTGTTCCGAGCTCCAGCGGCTCTGGACCACCGAGAGGGAAGCCATCGCTTAGCGCCAGACGGCAGCGGCCAGGCGGCGAGCAACGGAACAAGCAGCGGTACGGGCAGCGGCCCAAGATCGAGCGAGAACGAGCAGGTTCGGTCGTGACCCCACTAGGCTAGGATCGCGTAGAGCGAGGCCCAATAGGGGCTAAATAAGTAGAACCACGGCTCGATAGCCAGACGCCCGCCCCCATGTAGCACTACCGTGTAGGTGTATGCTGTGTGGGGACACCAAAGGGCAAGAGCAGGGACTAGGGCGTTTATTTTGAGAAATCTGTGATACCCCATCTAGTCTAAGAAAGCTATTTATATTTTATTCATTTTTGTGGTGATCTATGTATAAATTCCTACAACCCACGCTAAAATGTTGCATACCATGCAAATAATCATGCAGGGCTTAGATTTAAAACATTTTCATACACAGTTCAAAACATTTTCAGAGGATCAGTTTATCTCAAACCACTGAAAAACATTGTTGTTTGCTATTTCGACCAAACTATAGTTTTTATTATATTCTGCAAGGATTCAAAGGATGATTTGATAAATCACTGGTCATTTACAGGAACTAGTTGCATATCACATTTACATTTAAATTTAAAGGCTACATAGGACCATCTCGATATTGTTAAAGTTTCGATATGCGAGTTTGGCGTAAACGTGAGCCAACACTTCTTTTCCAGTTTCAATGGGGAATAAAAGGCCAATTCACTACTCCTCAGTGGGCAAATTAATCCTGTTTCTCCTTCGCTGAGCTTGTTATCACGGAATCTGAAATTCTCACTTGCAATTACCTTCACCGCAGCCCATCTAAGCTTACTAGATTGGTAAGAATAAATCTTACATTTCCGTTTCTATGGGCCCTCCTATGATTTGTGTATACCACAATATACCATTTCCATAACAGATATTCAATAGAACCGTTCAATCGTTTAAAATAATTGATTCACAGCGTGGATACAATTTGTGAACAGTAACGTCTTTTTCGAATGGTTGACTATATATGTATATGTACACAATTTGCATCTATGAAACCCAAAACAAACCGGCCTCCAATCTGACAGGGCGATAATGAAGTTTACAAATATCATATTCGAGTTTAAAGAATCATTAATGAAGGTAACAAACGCGATGAAGGATTGCAAGATGTCATATTCCGGTTTCCAGACGCGATAACGGAGTTTACAAAGGCGTTCAACGCGTTTCAACTTATGCTATCCATCGTAAAAGGCTGTAAAGCTGCCCTGACACTGCAGCAGATGCATACCACAAGAGTTTTAAGGATTCTCTTATTTATGGTGAAACAACATTGGATTATGGAATGAAACGGATTGATGGAGTCATCCAAATCACAAAACGTGTTGAAACTAGATAAAATGAAACATCCATAAAAGAGAAGCAACTCGTGTTATTTTGCACTGGATGCCGATAAGACGCATAATTGCTTAAAGTTTGTGTCCCAAATGCATAGAACGAGTCAGTTTCCATTTGGGAAGTTGATGTTAATGAGTTTTATAGTTTGCGCAGATAGACATGCAAAAGTTTTCTGCAAGAGGAGAGGCTTTGAAGGATGCCTATCAGGCGTGGTTTAAAATTGTCAACAAGACAGCACGTGGTTTAATGAAGTAAAGAGCCAGAAGTGGCGTTTCCTCCATTAAAAACTGTAGTTTTTCAATAGATAAAACAAAATGACGATAATTGAAGTAGTAGTGGTTGTGGTTGTATCTGTCGGTTTTCTTATGACGCCTTGTTTTCACCCAAGCAGACGAAGCTGCATGTGAGTTTGTATCTACCATGCATTGACCGGACACTTTGTTTTTCTTTCTAGCGTTTTTTGTTTCACGAACGAAACGATACAAAATGCGCGGCAGCCATCAGTGATGCAACCATTCAAGACGCTTCACCACCTCACTTCCCTAAACCGTATTAAACAAACTGTCTTTCATCTAATACACCTGCACTGACGATTTGCTAGCTTTTAGAAGGAAGCTTGTAGGTGAGCTATTCTGGCTACAAAGCGGCAGCGAGCGTTGTGAATGCCGCTGAAAGACTCTCGGGGATTAAAGATGCACTTGTGGGAGAAGTTTGAACATATATTTCCATACGAAAACAGTTCGTCTAAGCGTAAACGGTGCAGAGTGCACGGGAAACACTGGCCGAAAGTCGCAAGGCGGATGCACCTCGAAAAGGTGAGTGCATCACTTGGCGCAGTGGCTCGGTTTCGAACTAATATTTTTGCACAAATATTTACGCTCCAAATGCGTTTGCTAGCGTGGGCGTCGGGTTGCGGTTAGGATGGCATAAAATGAGCATCTTCTACATGCTGCTTTTTGGGTGGCATCTTTGCATAGAGGACGCTGATGTTGGTTAATTTTGATAAAAGCCTGCTTTTCTTCGTTCACTAATTCACCCTCCATACATCTGGGGGATGTGGCGTGCTCTGGATGAAAAGGGCTTTTCGTTTGCACGGCGCAATTTTTACGCCTTTTCGAAGGATGCAAAGTGCAGCTTTTCTTCCGTTGTATTCTGGAAGAACAGCCGACCTTATTGTGTCGAAGCCAGTAGAGATTCACGATGTTCGTTTTATATGAAAAGTGTGCTCTTAGGAGGTGCTCTTAAGAGGGATGAAACAAAATAAAGGAGACGTCTCATGCCAGCAGTGGAGGATAATGTTAAGAAAGACATGCAGTTCATTCATTTGAAACACATTAGCAAAGTTTGACATCCAGCCTCGGATCAAGAATAAAGCAAAGAATTTTACTATTTCAACACTTTTGAACGGTTAGGTTCTGTGAACAAAAAACTATTCCTGTACGTTGGTTTAACACAAGTCTATAATTTGAAAATCAACAATAGCTTTTGTTTGATGTGTGTGCTAATTTTTGTTTTAGTAACATAGTGAAATGATCATTTTGAGGGTGGTTGCATTACATAAAAAACCATTGACAAATTCTTACAACCGAATTACTTTGCAAGGCCAGCTATTCAGATGCAATTAATCTGTCAATTAATAATATTGGTCACGAATGCGTTGATAACATTTTAAATACCAATTTTAAACATTTAAATGCAAATTTTTGGCAAAATTTTGCTACGTTTTCACTGGAATATTTTATTCAAAAAAACCATTGAAAAACAAATTCTTCATTCATCTTCACACTCGATATATATTTGAACTATTATATCAAAACATATATATTATGTTTTTGAGCCACAATGAAACATTTTTTTTAATCGGTTATTCCGGTATTGATCCAAACGTTTGAATAATTTTTTTTCAGTTATTGAGGCTTATTTTCAGAGTAGTAATAGTCTTGTTAAGGGAAAGCTAACAAAAGTGTTGAAACGCCTTCTTGTTTAAATAATAAGAAAATTTCATACAGAACTAATTGTTTCATCAACAACAAAATAATTACATATATTTGTAAACAAGAAATCATGATTACCAAACAAAAACAGTTCCATTATATTTTTTTTATGTGGCACGACATCCCCTAGTGGGACAAGGCCTCTCTCCGAAGAGAATTTTCGGTGACCGCAAGACGATATATTATAGATCGGTGGTCAGTCGATCGTAATACCGGAGGGTGCCAGACTCGAGATTCGATCCCACACCTGTGGCGTGGTGTTTCCTCACGCTACCGCTGCGCCACGGGCACCATAATCACTTATCACACCCATTCTAAAGTTGGGAAAGTTTCCACTTTTGCCTAAACCGTTTTTATAAATTCTTGTAATTGTGTTTTATTTACTACAAAAAATGTTCACCTCATTACGACTCAAAGAAAGTTGTTGCGCTTTTCCCTCGGTTCGTGTAAAAGTTGTAGCCCTACGAAAGAAAATTCATTCGTTTTGTCCTTTCTCAAACTATTAACGACTGGCTCACTAGATCCTGTCCCCAAATTTGGTATCATCACCATCATTATCATCGTTTCTTTTTGCTTCATACACACACAAACATATAATGATATGCGTTTGTATGTACCTAATCCTGTGGTTCACCCATCGAAACCATTCTACACGTTCCGGTGTCTTCCCAATCCATTGCGGAACGAGTCGAAGCGTAAAGGACATTTTCGAAGTCGCATTGTTTGAGGGGGTGAGGGGGGTGGGGTGATAGGGATGAGGATTCCAAAAGAACGCATCGTCCGAGCAGGCGGTGGCAAAATTAAATCGATTCGCAACATGTATTTAATTATGGTTATTCCCGCTCAACTCTACGTACGCTTTTCCACTCCGATGGTCGGTAGCATGTGGAAATTGGTCCTCATTCGCATCTCGGAAGCGTCCACGCGATGAAAATGGAAGTCGGTTGGCATCCAAAAACCGACGCCACCGTTGGTCAACGAGCCAAACCGAAGTCGACTGAAGGGGTTTTCCCGGCATGGAAACGATGGTGGAAAAAGCAATACACTTTTCCGCGTCTGCAACATCGGTGCCAACATGTGCCATCTACGTGGACACTAGTCGCGTCACAAATTCGCTTCCAAAAACCCATCGTCCGTTGATGGTTTCATTCTTTCTCTGGTTTTGACTGCTGATAGCTTTGGTTAATGTTGAACTGTGGAGGAATGAGAGGCAGAGGGGAAACATACTCTGATATGCCTGTTTCAATTCACCTGCACTTCACACCTCTAACACTGCGGTGTGGAAACTCGATGAAAATTCAACTCAATTTAACGTTGGTTGTTTTTCCCGCGTTCGCGTCGACGATCCATTTTCTGCCCCAAAATGATGCTCGACCGAACATTGTAATCGAATTTCGTGTTCCCGTGCGTTGCGTGCTCTAAATACCGTGGGTGTACGGAAAATGGCAATCGTTTTCCCAATATCGTGGGTGTACGGAAAATGGCAAACGTTTTCCCAATACGTGAGCAGGCCAGTGTCCACCGCGTGATCTCGAACATGTTCGTGAATAATATTTCACCGAGCGATTGTAAATATGCAATAATCGGCATAATAAAATTACGCACACCAGCCACACAGGGTTTGGTTGTGCGTTGGTGTGTATATGTAAGGCTGGAAAATAAGGATACGGATACAAAATGTACAGCTTCGTGCTTGCCAATCTGGCTTCCGCCGCAGCTGGCTTCATTCGATTTCCATCCCACCCAAGGCAACGATGCCACTGGACAAACGACGGGACGGAAAATCGAAAATGCTCCCTGTTTGGAAATGTTTCCCTCGTTTTCCAACACGACGTCCCTCCAACCAGAATGCAGCTGGTATTCGTAGTGTATTCATAGCGTTGATAATGATTCGATACATTAAAGCCCCTCCTCAGTTCCTTGCCCCCCAGGGTGAAGTGTGGGAATCGATTTGCAATGTCCGAGCCGGTGGACGATAATGACAAAATGGCTCCATCGACACTGTCCGTCGTCAAAACGGTTCGTCCCTTGTCGAGGGACCTTGTATGGTGTGAGGTTTTCGGTTTTTGTGTGTTTTCCCTGCCGTTCGCTTCCGGAGAATTATAATGAGGCAAATGTTTCCCAAACATGTGGTTTCGCTCGTGGGAAGCTTTCATTTCATTCGATTTTCGTTGCGCTCGTACTTTTCATTTATAAGCTTACACAAGGGCAGATTTTTCGGTTAAAATGAAAAATATTAAAAACAGTTAAAATGGAAAATAGAAACCTATTTGCCCCACTCCAACGGTCATGAATTTTCCGATCGTTGGCATATGTATTCATCAACACAATAAAAAGGTACATCTAAACCGCAAACTTTGCTTTCGGCGGCATCGGCTACATAATAGACTGGGACGGAATCTGCGAAAGCGGGGAAGCTTCATAAATCCTTCATTTTATATTCTAAACAGCACCCGCCCGCTGCATCTGCCTAGGCTGAGAAATTTTCCGTCCCCGACTTAAAACGCCCCACAGCTTTCCAACATGCAAATATCCGAAATCAATTGCAGTTCCGTGCTACAACCGTCTCATTTTGACCATTCGCAAAGCCAGGCCCGGAAGTATGTCCATTTCACTGCCCGGAGATTGTTTTAGTTTATTAAAACGCACATAAATTAGCCACCCAAAAATTCAAATCCCCGTGCAGTGATAGAAACCGGTTAGCTACTGTAGTAGCGAACTGGAGTGGTTTCAAAGTTTAAAATGGAACGACATTCATTAGAGCGTAAAGTGTACATCGTTTGAGAGCACACCGGACATCCGGTTTTTCGTGTTCGAATGTTCTCGGGGTGACGTTTGAGTTTCTATACGCTTTCCCATGGGAAACTTTGGCAAATGAAAAACTTCAACTCCAATAAATACATGTCACTACGGATGAGTGGACAATGTTAGAATCCATTATTATACTCGCGAAGCTAGGGTCCGGAAAAACTCAACGGATGGCAGATGGGTTCAATAGTATAGCCGGTTTTTAGCCGAAGTTTTTAGTATCGACCAGAATGGGGTAGTTCATGGCGACTGTTTTACGCTTGGATTTTTCGAAACTCCGGTTGCTTTGCCGTTTGTTTGAAAAGCGAAAGCAATATGTGTAGTCTATTGAAAATTTTATATAAGTGTTTAAGCGTTTGTGCCATGTGCCATCTTCAGCTATTGTGCCGGTAATTTTTTATTTGAGCAGCATGTTTTAATAACTTTTAACACTTTGACGTCCGTACTATTCACGGTGTCGCAACGCTTTACGACCGGCGCGTTTGCACTAGTTCCTCCGTATCTGGCCGCCCTGTTTGATTATCCTTTTTCATTCTTTATTAGAATTTACGTACGAACAGCAACGTGCCCTGCGAAATTTGTTTACTTTCCTTTTGATATTTGTTTACATTTGATATTTGTCTGTGATGCGTGTCAGGAGACAGCGTTGACAACACACCAAAATGATGTGATAGGATGCAGACTGAAACGGAGACATTACATCTATAGATGTACCCGGACGTCAGAGTGTTAGTAACCTTCCAGTTTTCAATCAATTCCATGCGAAGTGTGTAGCAAGCATTCGAAAAATCTCATCCAAATAGCAGAGATATTTCACAAGATAAATTCTCCAGATTTGGAATAAATTAATTTTTTAAGTAGCCTACACTGTACATTAATGTTGGTTTGGCACCACACACACAACTAAACTCAAGTAACATGTATAATTTTCTGCCACATAAATTGTTTTTTTTTTAACTATGTTGTATAAGGAACTAAGCTTTTAACTGTTCAACTGTTTGACAAATTTTTCGTTTCACTCTATCTCAAGTTTAATCATAATTTCCTTGCAAATCCTAACGCTTTGGAGCGTAACATTTATCCAGATGATATATGAATCGTCACTGATGAACTAAAGACGGATAGCCATTAAACCCGATACTAGTAAATAACTGTATGATGCATTACTCATTATTAAATGTTCTCTAGATCCGTCAAGGGCATTACACTAGTTTTTCAAAAGCGTAAGCTAACAACCTCATAGAGCAGTGATGTCAAACTCGTTTCACCTTGCGGGCCGCATTTCCTCCCAAAATAGGTTCGCGGGCCGCATTTTCTCCCAAAATAGGCTCGCGGGCCAAACCATATAATTGATTGGAGTGATGAAAATATGTTCTTATCAATGTGGTTTTATCTTAACAGTTTTACATTTTCACATTTTTTCATATTATATTACTTCTTATAAAATTTACCAATTTTGAGTAAAAGAGAGGGTTTGTTGCTCAATCGTTTTCCAAATTTTAACGAATTCAAATCAAGTTTATTGAAATATATGTTGCAGTGCAACACTATTGTGTATTTTGGTAAAGATTTTAGAAAAGTAAAGGTATATAATTATAATAGCTAACTTATTGCTCCGCATTTGTCATCTTCTTTCTTTCGATGTAATGTTTCAAAGGGGTCGCGGGCCGCACCCAATGTTCTTGCGGGCCGCATGTGGCCCGCGGGCCGCATGTTTGACATCCCTGTCATAGAGTATAAGTTCTGTCTCTTTGTCTTTGGAAAAACTTCCACGTTTATTCCGCACGCAGAGACCACTAAACAATTTTCTAGGACATCCACAACTTTTGTTTTCCGTATAGGCATTTATGTCAAATGATTTGTTCAACTAAATTTTAGAAATCCTTTGAAAACTTCTAGACATGATGACATGATGGGGACGCCTAGTAGGTGGTAAACTATAAGCTTCATATATAAAGTATGAAAAAAGGTAAAGGTCGCGCTTGGGCGCAGAAAAACTTACATTTTTTTGTTGAAAAAGATACTAGATTATTAGTTGGTATGCATCATAATACAATCTTTTACAATCCTTAGCAATGGAGCAAGGTTAAAAACGGAAAATGGAAACATTTTCCAGGATTGCTTAATATTTCATATCATTCAGCTTCATCTCATACAATTTGTCAGTAGTTTCAAACCATGATAATAAACTTTTCCACAAGGGTGCTTGAAGTAAAATTCCGATCATTATCATAGAAGTTACAAACCTTCAAACTTGATACATTTTTTTCTATTTTTCTTCCAATATTTTCACAAATTTGGACTTTCACTGGATATTTCTCAGAACCTAAAAGAACGGAGACTCTAATATTTTTGTCATTTCTTAGGTTCATCTTGTAGTTAGTGAAAAATATTCCATTTAGTTCAAATCCATAGTTCATCTTTTGAGTTTTATCCCGGATTTGTCCCATCGAGGATACGAGTAAGATAAAAAAAACACAGCATCAAAGCACATCATTTCCGCAATATCTTCCGCCCCGGACTGACTTCTCATTCGCTGAACGTTGGCAGGGTGTCAACAGGAAACATCGTGAGAAAGTGAAGTTACACGATTATGCATGAGCCTTTTGTCGCCTCCTCGAACCCCTGGTGCCGAAAATGTCCTGACAGATTGTACGAAATTGACTACGAGTTGCTTGTCGTGGCATTGAAGAAATAGCGCCAGGTTACGAAAACAAAAAATAAGATCCGAGAGGATTCACAACAGATACCCACAGACGTTTTCATGTAGGTTTTAATACTCTACGCCACCAGACGGTCCTTTTCCCCTCTTCTTTAGTTCCAACTAAGCAAATTTCATACGCAAGGATGCAACTGAGGGTTCGAAACCCTGTCAGGATAACTGATAAAACCAGACAATTACTTCATGAATATTTGATAAGATTCTGCATCTCCATTGAGAATTAGATGCGGCTCATGAGGATATGCGACGAAAAGAAAGGGGACGTATAGCACTCTACTATTCCGTCAATTCCATACGTTGTTGTTCCCTTTTTGTTGTTTAATCTATGACTGAATTGACTGTCTGAATTTCTGTAGATATTTTTTCTGTTCGTTCTCAGTCAGTCAAGTCGAGGGTGAAAAATACATCCACCTGTTAAGGAAAATAAATGAAATACCGCCTGTTGGGAACAATTTCATGGAGTATTAAGGATATAACTTTTCTATTGAAAGCATTTGTACCGAAAATTGTTTTACGATGAAGGTGGTGGCAAATTGTGCACGATGGCTTGTTTGAAAATACTTTCCATTGCATTTGATTCGCCATTGTTGTCAGTTAAGCCCGAACCGACAGCGTGTAGTACAGTACAGCATAACAAATCAGTTGCTCACTACAATTTCTATTCTTTTCACAACAAGAAATCATTTTTCCTTTCCCTCCACAACAAGAGAAAGCCTTAAAAAACATAATTTTCTTTAGACATTTCTACTTCTTCTTCTTGGCGTAACGACCTCTTGGTCATGCCTGTCCGTTAAGGGTTTACGAGGCTTGTTTCCCTGTTGTACGTGGATAGCCAGCCTTCTCGTACAGGGGAGGGTCCGGTCTCGGTTGGGATTCGAACCCACGCCGTCGAGGTGGTGAGCCCCGGCGCTTTTCTACTGTATTTTTCGAATTTTTCACCGATTCCCATCACGATAGTTATAAAGGTTTGTGTAAACAGATAAAATCAAGTATCGAAAATTATCTTCCCGATCCGAACGAGTTGCGTCTGCTTGAAAATGTGCTGATCAGGTTATAGCATTTTCATTTTTTCTTAACTCTTTCTCAAACGATTTCCACCAACGATTGGCAGTTGGAATGGACATGGACAACCTTGCAATAATTCATCCCCATGTGGAAAACGTTTTTCACTATCTTCACCCATTCAACTGCCCTGTCATCACCATTTCAAGACTGCGAATCGAAATGTGCCAGTCAGCGTGGGCCAGTAGATTGTCGATAGACGGAAGTAGTTTTCGGAGCGAACGAAACCTTCCCCATCGTCCCAACCCTCGAAGAAACCAATGCTGCACAATCAGAAGCACCAGGTATCCGTTCGGGTCGTTCGGGTTCGAGTTGTAAAAACTGCGAATTGACATTAGCGAAATAGATCGCCTCAATGAGCCAACATATTTCCGATGTCGGTGGAAAACAGGTGGATATTGCCTCACCAGTGCACAGAGGTACAACTGCTCGGTGGAAAAGTGCAAACATTTCAGTCCGAAGTTGCACTCCGGTCCACGTTAAATTGCTCGATCTTGGTTTGAAATTCGGGATGCTGTTAGAGTCATGGCAAGCCAGGAGGAAAATTACCCCGGCATCGATCAATTCGTTTGTTTCCGTTTTTCTATTTCTTTCACCCTCACTCTCTTCCTCTTTATCTTTGTGATATGGAATCATCAGCTAACGAATAGAATGGCAGACTACCTGGAGTTCAACGATGAAATGTTGTTTAAGATGGAACTATTCAGCACGGTGTGTGATCGGAATTTTTATGCCACCACGTTTATGCATCCATGGAAAACTATTTGTCCCAGCGCTCTAGAGTCTAATCAAAGGTTTTCTTTATTATTGTGTTCGCTCTTGATCAAGCGTTTCTTTTTTTATTATATTTTTTAATGCTGCTCTTTGGCTCCCCTTTTCCCGGTGATAATAAACTGACGGGAAGCTATAAATATGTTTTCTCGCACTTTTCGCTTCGTTCAGTGAGGGTGCGATAAAAATCTTTTTTCATGTGCGTCTCAGTACTTTTGATACATTTCACCACAGCCATCACGTTTCTTGCACGCACCAGCCATCATCGTTTCTCATAATCGTAGTTAATTTCGGTTAAATGGATCATTACGATGGCGCCTTGTGCCGTTTTGAAAACCTTGGAAAACAGCTCTACTGATGGACGGTTCTTGTTTTGACATCGTATCAGCGCTATTTCTCTCTTTGACAAGAGCAGGAGCAGAAAACCAGAGTCCAGCCCTTGCCCTGCATTTCCCACAATGGATTTTCCGGAGAAATCTGATAACCATTTAAAGCGACGATGACTAAGATGTCGATGACGATCGTGAAGAAGAGAACACAGTCAGGAGGTTTTCTGGACCAATAAATTATTTTAATGTCGCTCCGCCACACAACAGTTCGTTTCCGCTCGTGATGCGGTAATGATTTGTGAAACGGCACACACGGATGATCTTCGGATGAAAATTGATTGTGTAACTGAGTTAGGGTGGAGAGTGTGCATTGGAAACCCGTTGTCATTAGTGGAACGAAGTTGGAGAGGAAAATCATGCTGAGAGATTTGGGAAGTGGAGGTAACTAAAATTGTGATGATTAAAATTGAATCGATATCGAAATTCATTTTCTTTGAACTACAACTTATTTCTCGGTCACAAACACAACGAGTTATTAGATAATATTTCATAAAATAATAAATAAATAAATAAATAAATAAATAAATAAATAAATAAATAAATAAATGAATAAATAAATAAATAAATAAATAAATAAATAAATAAATAAATAAATAAATAAATAAATAAATAAATAAATAAATAAATAAATAAATAAATAAATAAATAAATAATAGCCCTTACAGCGAGCTAATGAGTACAATCGAATGAGAGGAATTGATCGATAAATGTTACCATTTTCAAGACAATCGGAACCACCTTCACAAACCATTTTTTCAGCAAAGAAAAGTCAATGTGTCAGAGGCGGATAGAGAGTTCTAGGAACCTCCAGCAAATATTAGTTGCAGGTTCCAAAAACATGCAAAATATCAACCATACAATTTTTTACTTTGAAATTGATAAAATTTCAATCCAGATTGAACAACACATTTGTAACGAGGAATCACATTTGAATAAACTTACACTTAACTCAAAGATATTCCGTTAAACAAATTTCAATGACATAATCCTAATTTTCAAAACCTTATTCCATGCAAAATCATCAATAACTTTCCAAGCGTGATTCTTTTTTTTCCACGAATATCATTTTCTATGAACTTCTACATGAGGAAATGTGCAGGCCTTTGGTAATCCATGGTATCTTCGCACTATACTGAGAATTTTCCTCATCTTTATTAAAATCTTTACTCTAATCTGTTTAATTCATGCTAGTGCTTCAATCTCTTTTTTTTAAAGACGATACTTTTTATGCATCAAAACACAATTCAGATTAATTGGATCATTCTCACGTTTAAACTCATTATACATTCAAAAAGACAAGCAACTTTCTTGCAAGGTAATAAAAATAATAAATAAAAAATAAGGGCCAAAAGGATGGAACCTTTAAAACCTCGGAGCCCCCAAGCAGCTGCTGAGTTTGATTACAGTATGATCCGCCTCTGCAATGAGCTATCCGTTTCTTGGTTTTCCCCCATCCGCACCGCGTCGGTGGAGTTGGGCAAACAAGCGAGCTGCTTTGAATGAATAAATGTGACTTCGAGAAATGGTTCTTCAGCCTTGCAGCAGAAAACACGGCCAGCACAACAATGCAAACATATTGCATGAGCCATCAGCCACTGAATAAATTAAAGAAAAAAATATTTGATCACGAAGAGGAGCACAAAAAGAATAAGAAAATATACATATGAACCTGATCGGTATCCCTGTACCTTGTTCTCCTCGATCCCCAAGCAGAATCGCTTAGTAGGAGACAGAATAAGATCATTTTTCTCTCCTTTTGTATCCCAGGCTGGAGGATAAACTGATTTTCCTCCCAACACCCCACTCCGGATGCCAATCCGGTTCTGATTGATGGTCTAAGGATGAACATACATATGCTTTTGTCCCCTTGGATGGTACTCCTCCAGCCACTTCGTTTGTTTGGGTGTGCATAATTTCATGAATATCAATCAATGCAGCTCGAGGTCAGTTGTATATATTGCGAAAGGTATATTGAAGGGAAACGATGCGGCTGATGCTGGGTTCACCGGGAAATCAACCAAGACACAATGTTTAGACTGTCCCATCGCAACTCCATATTTTTTGTATTTCAAGTACTATGAGCAATACAAGTATAGAAATTATGAAGAGGCTTAAAATTATGTTTAATAATATGTAAATTATTTACTTTTATTAGAACTAGAACTAGATTGTTAATTCCAAAATGCGAGGCAGATTCAGTTTTGAAAACAAATAAGGTTTTTTTTTTCACCTAGCTAAATCCACTTGTTACTGAAAATAATAGAAACTTAATGATCAATGATAAGGTAAAATCAATGCTTTTTGCACTGCCTGAAATATAGAAAAGAAATATAAATTTTCGAAACATTTTATAAGAAACTAATCCAAATGACAAACACAGTATAAAAATAGACCGTAAAATACACACCATCAGTAAAACTGCATCATACAGTGAGGAGTAAATCAATGCAATCTTTACATGTTGCATAGTAAAAAAATAAACTTTGAACTGTGAAAGATGATGGTTTGTTATCGCAGCTAGTAGAAAACGAAATTTGGATAAACAATATTTCAACAAATCAAATGTACCATAATACATATTTACTACACGTTTGTCCGCGCCCATCGAAAATGTTGTGAGAAAGGCACGAAATTTGAGTTATGTGTGCGTGCAGAACAGGAAGAAACTAGAAAAAGACTGCACGGAATACAAAAGGAATGGAGATGAAAAACTCAACTGTCAATCACGAACGTCCCAAACAGCATAGATTAAACCGCGGCCATGGACCTGAAAGGATGGCGTGAACATTGCGATCACAAATTTCGCATTCCCATCGACGAGTTTCCCAACGAAAGAGGCGAAAACGTGGTGGCAAAACAGCTCTCTTTTTCCAGTATGCAAAGTGAGTCGCGATCGTAAGTTCCGGCATAACATAGTTCCAAGGCAAAGGGAAAAAACGTAGTGAGTGTGTTGGGGAAGGGTATGGTAGGGACAGACAGGGACGTAGATCCAATCAATGGTTCATCACAATTTTTTTATATGTCCTCCCGTGATGGACTCGCATCCACCTTCCAACGTACTTCCGCCATGCGACGCCATCCGGGACTATATTTATTTTTGCTTTGGAGCCTTCTTTTGCTTCGTTTTGTGCTCTTCCGGGAGCATATATATTTAAATTCTGCCCAGCTTATTTCCATCGTCATGTACGGAGCATTTCTTAGTCGGGACGCCATTTTCCCGACTGCCACACCAAAACTGGCCCTGCCAAAGACAAAAGTGCGAATAGCGAAAAGTCAAGTCAAACAAACGTGACCCGGTTCGTGACACAAATTCTGGACCAGAGGCAAGTAAATCGGTGCCGTCAAACAGTCATTAGCATAAAAAACAATAAAATGTAAAAGAAAAATGCAGTGAAAAAACATAAACAGCACGCTTCCATATCCGGTGCAACGGAAGGAACGACTTGCGCAAGGCCGGTTCCATCCGGTGGATGGATGGATGCTGGGAAAGAATAAAGAATGATTGTCAATCGTGAGCTGATCAAGGCAGTTTTCTGAATCCCCAACTCGACAGCTTCTGCAGAAACGTGGTCCGGATATTTGAAGAATATTTCTTAGCGACGTCGGAAGAATACGTTCCATCGGGTATAACCTCCTAAGCATTCTCGCTGTGCAGAATTTATAAAGAAAACTCAAATAGAAAATGAAGAAAATGGAATTCTTACGTTATTTATTTCAATCATCTAAATTTCAATTGACTGTTATGATTGAAAAATTTTGAAGATTGTTTGGGATAAAGAAAAAAATGTGTTTCTCAAATATTAACTCAACTCAACCTGTGGTCACAGCTTTGCGCAACCGCAAGCGGTTGCGTTTTTTCCCATGGGCGAGATAGGGGCTGTCACCGCAGATGCAAAACCTTGCGGTTTCTGTACTAAAAAATCAGACGAGTTTGATTCTTGCCGCAGACCCTTACGTTTTTATATGTCAACAGTAAATATTGCTTCTAGTAGATTTTAATGAGATTGTATGCTCATATAAGTGGTATATTCAAACATTAAAGTATTTTTGGCAAAAAGCTGTGCTCGTTTGACAGATCAAAAACGCAACCGCAAGCGGTTGCGCAAAGCTGTGACCACAGGTTCATTCTTTTCCGTAACGACCCCAAAAACACTAGAATGGAGAAAACAATCAACGAGCAGGAGTTCTGACGACAATAATAACAATAATAATAATAATTACCATTTAATGGTAGTAATCTGGCAGTTCCATTCGTGGTAACTTTAGTCAAAAAGATGGAAGGGAATCGTACTCAAACTTCCATTCATTCCGCCGCACCTCTTGGTTGTCTTGTGGGCGCCACGAAAGCAGCCAGCTTCTTTGCATCCAGTGCTGACTCGGTAAAAGACAGAACCGGGCCTATTAACCGCCCGCGATGATAAATCGACGCAAATTGATAATTTAAGAAAGACTAAACCGTGAAAACTCAAGTTTATGTATTTTACACATTGTACAATGTTTCAGAGCTTAACCAATTCAATCATAATCAATATACCGAAAGTAGTTTTTAAACGTACTCTGCGTGCTCTTTATAAACGCCAAACAACCACAAATAGGGTGACAGAAGTATTCTGATTGGGATTCAACTATAAGATAAATATTTTAGTTTTTTAAAAGTCTTAGCATTTGCATTATGAACGAGTTTTATCAAAAATAATTGTACTAAAAACTGTACTAAAGCAGCGTTTGAATTTGAAATTGACTTGAAAAAACTTTCATAATATTTCCTAAGCTGAACAAATGTGACAGCTTCGTCCCGACAGTGAGACATACTGTTATCTCACTCTTGCTATTCAATCTAGTACGTTTGTGGAAAACTTTTTGGTCGTATGTAAATCTAGAATTCGATTGCTACTTTTGTCGTTGCTGTGGTCGCATTTAGTTGATCTGGTGATGAATTTCAAAGTGCATCCGTGTATTGCGATGAACTTTTGTTGAACAGAGTGTAACATATGGTGACTGCGAGAATATACAAGTCTTCAGTCCACATCGTAAAGCTTGCTGTGTGGAGCATAGCGCAATAGAGCAAAGCGCGGAGCAAACGCAACTGCAAGAAGGCAGCAGCAGGTGGACAGCAGGGTCAGATATCCCGAGATTGGAAAGAGTCCCTAAAAGTGATTATTCGGTAGTAGAGCGCAGAGTGTTATCGAACCTCAGTCACGCACGGCGGAAGTGCATAAGGAAAAGCAGAAGATGGCGTCGAAAAGGCTTACCAAGGAACTAGAAGAGTTGCAAAGAGACCCGCCAGCACATTGCTCAGCAGGTCCAATTCACAACAATCTTTACCAGTGGCAAGCTACAATCATGGGTCCGCCAGACAGTCCGTACCAGGGAGGCCTGTTTTCCTTAACAATAGACTTCCCATCATGCTATCCGTTTATGCCACCTAAAGTGGCTTTTACAACACGTATATATCACCCCAACATTAACAGTAACGGGTCGATTTGTCTGGACATTCTACGCAGTACATGGTCACCGGCGCTTACCGTGTCAAAAGTGTTATTATCCATCTGCTCTATGTTATGCGATCCAAATCCGGACGATCCACTGGTGCCCGAAATTGCCAAAGTATATAAAACGAATCGAGAACAATATAATAACCGTGCCCGGATGTGGACAAAAAGATATGCAATGTAATACGTTCAAGGCGATACATTAGCTCACGGTGTGAGTGTCGGCGGTGGTGTTTGCAGCACGTAAAACATCAGCAGAATCAACGACTATCGCCAAGGTAGATTTTGAGAAGCATAACTCAATATTAATATCATTGTAACAACCGGTAACATCACCAACCGCATTCCCAACATCTTCAGCTTAACAATAAACGCATGGCAGCCTAAGGTAGAAGAAACTCATGACACACTTGATCATAAGCTATTGAACCAGAATGTATCCTAACTTTCTTTGATAGGAGCGGAGTATTTAGTTGCATTCCATCCATATACGGCAACAGTAACAGCAACAACTCCTTGGCAACACGAACTTCAATAGAACGGTAGGCAGCATGGTCGAAGATCGATGCGGCCGAGTTTCGTTCGATTTTTTTTGGTAAGTATTATCTCTTACGGGTGGACAGAGTGAATTCCTCTCAATATCCATTGACACTTGTATTTATTTCTTACCTTCAGTAACACCGCCCGCGCCCTAGATATATTTTGCCAAGACCAACCCAAGATCAGTCCAATGTTCAGTCTCGTCCTGCCAGTTAGCCAGAGATAAGAACCGTTAATAAACTGGTATCAACAAATTTAGTTGCAACAAGAAGAGTTGTGGGTAGAGAGTTCTCTAAAAAAAAACTAATCTTTGTATTCATGAAATGTTTTCTGCTTTCCTACTAGAGCTTGATCGAATTTATTTGTCCTTACTTAACTGAACTCTTTAATAATTCAATAAATTTGATAAACAGTACCTCTTAAAATCTGTGCGAATTTGTGTATCTTTTTTATGGACCTTTGCCTTTTCTTTCCAAAGTGAAATAGTTTTCAGATTAACAGTTTTGTTAACTAGTGAAAACAACCTGATCAACAACGAAGGATCTGTTTGTTTTTTGTCTCCGAGCTGGTCCATTTCGATATTTTTGAAATATTCATGTCCTCTGGGGCTTTGGTAGGTTCTCAGTGCATCTATACTTCAAAAGGTTTTGAATCATCAATTGCCGAAGGAGAGTGGTTTTTCAAGCTACAAGTGCATAGCTTTCGATTTAAAACAATCCAGCCATTCGGACAATGTTAAGATGGATACACATTTTTGAATATCGGGCAATAGAAGACCATTCGACATCCAATGAAGGTAAATCGTCGGCTTGGGCTAATTTACATTTGACCTGTTTGTCGGGTGAGTATAGTCTGCAATTGATTGTAAGATATCTTTCACGAGATGATTTCCATCTGATACCGTGTGCAAAGGACCAACCACGCTGTCGTAAAGAAGATCTGTATCATACATATACCTACTTGTGGTATAATCGTAACTTCGCTGTACAGCGTGTGACACGGCATGCGTTCCGATCAGGATTGCCTTCTTTGTAAGGATTTGCGTGAAACATGCACTTAAACGATGTTGGAATCTTTGGTCGATCCTCAGGAAGTTTACCTGTATGCTGTGTAAAACTCATTTGAATTTTACGATGGTTATTTCAATACTGATCTTCGTCATGTGCGTTCCTTCCGGTTATCGCTGTAGTGGACTCTTTCTGCGCCGGGAATACAAAACTTTTAATTGATATCTTACCAAAGTGACGATGTAGAATCCATCATACCGTTTACACCTGTATGATAATTTGTTTGAAAAAAACAAGCATGATCTTTATTAAAATAAAAAAGTGGATGCATGGTTTATTGCGCGACATATATTAATTATTTCTACTTATTTTTATTTTTCTCTCTCGTTTGTTGATGTAAACTGGTGGATATAAGGATATTTTATAAGTATTTTGTAGGAACAGTATGGAATAGATCAGAGACGGTACATATTTATTTCGTTTTATTTTATGGTCGTTCGTGGTACCTCAAATAATACGCATTGCATACGAATAGACTAAATGGTAATGGAAATTTCTTTACAACTTTACTTTACTGTAAGCTAGAGTTGCACCATTCTTTTCACAGTTTGAGTAAACCCGTATTCCAACAACGAGATTGAATAGATTCTTAATTGCAAATTCAAATAGAATTTGCCAAAACCTAGCCATCTGTCACCTCAGCCGTTCCCTTCGAACCTCGGTTGCGGTGTTAAAAATAAGTCATAAATCGTCCAAAAGGACTGCGAAGCAAAGCGAAGCATTACGGTACCAGCTCCATGGTTGGCAACGATCCTAACTCCCACACGCCGTAGGATCCTAAGTTTTTCGTGTTTCACGGAAGCGTGTAAGGATGATAAAGGATACATCTCTAGGAACAACATGTGTGACTGTGTTTGCGTGTGTGAAGTGCCCCTCTGGTACGTCTGAATGCGGCACTATTTCAATTCAATTCAAAATCGATCTTTTTGTTGATGGTGGGTTCTGGTCCGTCGCTTGGTCGGAAGATAATTTTCCATCCAACTTAATCCATCAGTTTCTGTTTTTTTGCATTTTTTTTTTCATTTGGCTTACCCTCAACTTTCATCTGGCTTCTGGTGAAAGGAAAATATACCGGCATTGGACAATGAAGAGAAACCATTGTTGCTCCGGGACCTTGTCACATTTTGAAGTGCAATTAAATTACCTCTCCAGGCCAAAAACTCAAAACCCTCTACTGCTAAGCGCCCAGCGGGTGGTGGCATCCTAAAAATTAGGAAATATACGAGGGGGAAATTCGAGGATGATTGATGCTGGTTGACTCAAGTTTACTCCCTCTCCAGTTCTTCTCCTGGGGCCTTCTTCTCGGTGACGGTAAATAGGATCAAGCATTTGCGTCCACCGGAAGCAATCATATGACAATTGTGTGTCGCCGACGACTTTGAGGTACAATAAAGGCCAGCAATGGAAGAAGGATGAGTTAGAGTCTTGTTTGGGTAAACAACAACGGATCCTGTAGACCGACCGATGGAAGGTCTCTAGTTTGTCCGGATTAAATTACGCTCTGTTTCACTAATGAACATCAAGTAAGTTGTCCTCATTTCGTTTGATTGGAAGTTCTTCTTTTATTGTTTGTTTTATTTGTCCTCCTCGTCATCTCTCACGGAATTGATTTACCTTACGCCGAGAGTTAGTTGTTGTGTTGTGAACAATTTTATTTCCCTTTCCATTTGGTTCCGGCACTCGGTGGTGGTTGGTTTGTGGCAAGATATTTGTCTCCACCTTAGCTTTTCGTACGCAGTGAAAAAAGTTTTCTTTTTCTCCCACTTTTAACGTGCTAATAAAAAGGAAAACTTTTTCGTCAAGCCACCCCCGAGAAGTGCACCTAAATTGAAGGGAAAGTTGTTTGTAGTTGAAAGCTGTTTTTCCCTCCACGGCTGACCAATAAAACTGTACCCAAACAACGGATAGCAAGTCGCTTTTTTCTCCTTTTTTCTTTTTTTTTTTTTGGAGTAACCCATCGTGGCAAACATTCCTTTGCCGTTCAACCAACCACTCAACCATGCTTCTTCATCCAGTGTTTCCTCCGAAACAGAGGCGGATTAAGTGTTCTAGGGGTCCCAAGCAGCTATCAGTTGAAGTCGTTAATAAAAAAATTTAATACATTCCACATTAAATTTTTTATTTCAAAATTTATAAAATTTCAATTCAACTTAAACCACACATTTTTGATAAGGAGTCAAAAAATGACTAGTAATTTTTTTCACTTTTAGTTGAATATGTTTTAGACGATTTAAAATAGACAACCGTAAAATGTTTGAAAAATAAAGTAAGAATAATGTTAAGTTAAAATGGTATATTTGGAAAAGAGTAGGACATTGCTTTTGAAGATCCATGTCCATCATCCTCAAACTATTCTGTGAAACTTTTACAGTGGTTTCTTTAAGTTACTCAAAAGCACGGCACCTTTTCTGGCTCAAAGTACAATTCATAAAAGTTGGATCAATCTCACATTTTCATATTATTAAGTTACTTTCACACAAAAGTAAATTCATTACTAATTATTTTTCCTGGACTAGCTCTGAACATGAGTAAGGCTAAATAATTTTATTTTTATAATTCAATTGTTTTCTTTGATTGAACATTTTGCTCTGCCGATTGCTGAGTAAATTTATTGACTTTAAGTATCCGTATCGTGATGCTAAAAAGACAGATCCATTTTCAAATCTTTCATATCCCATTACGCCTAATTCCAACGAACCAACATTAAAAGACGTCAAGTGTTGTCCAGCATTCTTGTTGTGACCTTTGAAAGGGAAATAGCGCTCAGCTTCTGGCCGAATTCCAATTCGCACCTACCACTTCACTCGCCTGCAACGTCTGATGAGCACTGGAGGACGATGAAATGGGATCGTTTAAGAATACTTTCTAATAAATTAGCTCTTGTTCCGGTCGGTCGAAGGTAGACACACAGCGAGCGGGCTTGTGGTATCTTCGTCAAACGTTTGACAACGCCAGGTTCATTTACGGTCCTTGGGCAGAATCGTTTCTGAACGATTGAGCAATTTAAACTACAAAAAGTCGAAGAGTTCGAACAATAAAGGAAATGCTTCATGTTCTGCTGTACATTTCCTGTTTGTGCCGGCCGAAAGTTAGACATAAGAAGAAAACTAGGCTATTTTGTTTCCATTTCAAGGTCCAGAAGAAACGAACATTTCGACAGATGGTGGGAGCTCTTCCCGCTGGACAACGGAACGGAATTCTTGAGACATGAGAAGAAAATTCGCCATGAAAAACCCAAAAGAATAGAACTTACACACAACAATGAAGCAGTATACCTATTTTGAACTGGAAATAAGAAACCATGACCGATTGTTTGGTGAACCGAGCGAGAAAACAAACATAAACACGGCTCCTGCGGATGTTTCATCCCTCCAAGCCAGGTCTCGCCAGGGTTTCCTAGCTGGTGGTGGTCACCTTAAAGCGGTTGGTTTGTTTCTGGGTGTTCCTGAAGGAAGACCACACATAAGGTCAGTCGAGCGCAGCCTTTTCCGATGGCCAGGATGTGGAAGTTACACTTCGGTCAATTGGTTATGGGATTTGGGATCTTTTTGTGCAAATGCTACGTAATAACGGTGTGTTGTTCCGAGAAGGTCGAAACACCCTGATTGTATTGATTTCGTGATCGAATTCGTTTGTTTTCTCAAAGTCTGTGCTTGTTCTGTTTGAGTTTTTGACGCCTCGTACGTAAGAAAAAATAGATTGCAAATGTAATCGTCTTTCGTAGGGGAAACCAGACACAAACATCCAACACGCTGCATAACTTTCATTGTATTTGCAACCTGTCAAAACACTTGGAAATGGAGCTGTTCGCTGAAGGATGCTGCAATGAGAAGACGGATCCGGCAGAATGGGGGTGCCATAACCTTACACAAAATACATAAACATCACGTAACTCGCGTTCGCGTCTTGGCTCCAACTGCGAGAGAGAAACCAACTCGAAACTAATTCCAGACAAAGCGATCGGCGGCTTAAGTGCCAACCGATACTCCCTGGACTGAGAACCAGGCCGGCAAGATCGATGGATTGGAGGGCGTCAGTGTCGCGAAGCCGATCCATTCATTGTTCCTTTGGGTAGAAGAAGTTGATTTATTAAACATTCCTGGCCGGCTCGAAACTGAGAGGAAATTTCATCCAAGATCCATACGCGATAAACGCGGCCGAAAAACAAACACACACACACACACACCCTCGAGACGACTCGCGAGAAGAAGAAGAAGGAATTTGTCTGACGGTTTCTTCTGGCAGTTTGGTGGAAGCCTTTCTCGTTTATCAAAAGTATTACAAAATCATCATAAATCATAGCATTACAACACATACATTCAAAAGTCATTGTTTTGTATCAACAGAACACATAATATACATTAATGTTACGCTACATGAATGAAAGTTATTGTAATAAGTCATCCATTAAAAGTTAAATTTAAAACTCTGCACAAATGACGCGTCAAGACTATTTTTCTTTCATGTCCGAATTATTTAGTGCTGAATGTTCATAAGTGGATTGACACAATAGACTCATAACCTTTTGATTTGAATAGTTGAACTAAAGTTTCATTTAATTGTATGGTAGGATTTACTTTTTTTTAAATATTATTTCATTTTATAAATTTTAAGCTCACTTTACTCCAAGATTGCATTGTGGTGTATGTTTTTCTTCATCTCGCATGTTTACCCGTACAAACTTGTTGTACGTCAGACGTGTTGATATAGTAGTTGAAGTTTCCAAAAAGTAAAAGCATGCGACGGCCTCACGAAACTTCTTGTTTTCCCTACTGGTTCCTTCGAAATTGAAACCCCATATCCCATAGACCTCCACCTTTTCAGATGCAGCGAAACTATGCACATGAAATATGCTTTTGTCATATTTCTTACCGCCTGACAGCGCGCCAAGCGGAAACGCCAAGGCAAAGCGCATTCCGTCAACAACGCTCCGGCCATCTGGAGTCTCAAGGCTATTGGTCGATCGAGGAACAGGATTCCCTGGAGGAAATGTCTATGCGCATCTTCCGCGGTCCTTCGGAGTGCTTGATTAGTATTCTTCAGATGCAGCGAAGGCATACGATCTCCAGGCGTTATAAAACGTACAGCACATTGTCGTCATAGACCCCCAGGAGAAAATTCTTGCACATGTGCCAGTGCGTGTGTCTGTACGAGAAGCAATTATTTTAATGAGGCCAACAATTTGAATGCCGTTTTAAGTTTTCACCAGCTAACCACCAAAATAACGACCACTCGATGCTTCAGGGCTCACGTTAAAACCGCAGGCTGAGGATAAAAAAGTGTGGCTTCGAAAAGTCAGTACAACCAATCTGAGAGTGCAGAAGAAGAAAAAAACACAAGTGACAAATGATACCACACAGTGTGTTTGGTTAGCGATTAACAGCGAGAAAAATAAGTAACAGCCCGAAGGAAAAGGCGAATGCATAATGCATGTTGGCATAAAATTGGACAGCTGATAAGTATAATTGATAAAACTCGACCAGAACGAACATGGAGTTCAGTTTTGGGTTCATTAATGAAACTGAAATCAATTCAGCAGGAACATGCAACGTTAAGTAGTGTTGTTGATGGCGCGTTTTTGAAGGTAAATGATAACATATTTTAGGTGTAACCGGGATTGCTAGACAAATGTTTTGTGAATCATAATAGTTTTGTTGTTTTGATAATGAAAGGCGACACTACAGAAAGGTACCTCAAATACTTGAAGTCACTCTATCCCTATTTATTTATTTTATGAAATTAAGAAATAGAACGCTTTTTCAACAGTGCTCAAATTGAATGCTTTGTAGAAAACAGCAAAGAAATGTTTATCATCATATCAACCTCCCTCTTATCACTTATTCGCTTCTCTATTTACTTGAGATTAAAATTCTTTCAAATCCAACCGTTCTAAATGAGCAGTTAACGGTTCGCTGACTTGCTTCTCGGCAACCCGGTAATTAACTCGATACGAGTGGAAATGAAAACTACTTGAACATCACGCCTCACCGTACCGTATAGTGATGGGAAAATCGGTTCCGAACTAACGGCTCCGAACTAACTGTTGTATGCTCTTGTGAAATCACTTTGACTTGAGAATATTAAGGTGAAATTATTTTCACAACGAATTTGACGAATTTATAAGTTTGGTTGAGGGCAAAGAATTAAGTTTTTAAAAAACAATTTGTTTATTGCTAGTGAGGCATGTCCTCTTCTGTTGAGTTCTAAAACTAAACTGACTATTCCTAACATGTGCTTTGCCTAACTGTCCCTAACTGTGAGTATGCGCGAACTGCTGATTCGGCGAACATTTTAGTGAACAGTTTCCTTATATCTAACATTCTGCATCCGCTTGCCTCGTCTTATTCGCAACGTTTCGAACGGAACGAACAAGATGAAGGAATTGGTGCAATATATTGCTATAGCTATAGCTATAGCTAAGCGAGTTGGCTTAAATAGTAAATGGGCGAATCAACAGCCGAAGATCATGACACGAACGACGGTACGGAGTGGTAACGGCTGTAACATATCACCCATTGCATTTATTAAAGTAAGTCCTTGCACAAGAGCTGTACCCACGAGCGAAAAACCAATGGCCGGACCTGCTTTACTCTTTTAGAAATATTTCATGAATTTAATTTGAAATAAGCAACGAAATTAAACACTGAACACTTATGCTTTTATGATTTTCCGCCATGTTGTTCAATGCCTTTTACTTATCGTTTTTAATTTGTATATCACACACTGCACGTTTTATGATAGGAAGCATAATTTATGTCACTTCCCATGCACCACCTCATTTCAAACGGAGGGCAACGAAAACCAACAGCGCACATGGCAAGGATATTAACTCGATTGAAGCTTGCCCAGGTGACAAAATTGACGGTTATTTTTGAAAAATGCAGTGAAATTGCCCTAAATCCCACCGATGTTTGAATGTATGGGTGCGGAATTTCGTATCGCCGTGTACATACACGGACTGATGAATGTTTTCTTCTTGAACATTTTTCTAAGCTGGCTGTGCACCAGTTTTGAGCTGTCATTGGTGTTTTCATTTGGTAATGCGACTGTGCATCGTGCGGACTTGTTCAGCGTAAATAAAAGATGATAATCTTTATTAATCACACATGTTTTCACGGTTTTTCCAGAAACATATTTAGCACCATCATCAACGTCGGTCGAATGTAGGTGTTCAATGAAAAAACTTCAACAAACCAGAGGTTTGTATCAAAACTTGTTGACACGGCGGGAGTGAATAAATCACAACCGTTGAAGGAAGTTTTGTTTAAAATGTTCCATCTCTTGAACTTCATATTCGATATAGGGTTTTTTGAGAAGTAGAACTTCGCAAAACGAACTTGGTGGCTTCTGGAATTCTCTACAAACTCGCAACAAACAAGGAGAATGTGCTGATGAACGATGTGATCGCCATCGTCAGTTCGCTGCTGCAATAGTGCAACCAGCGGATATTCGACGAAAAGGTGCCGATAGCTTTCGAATTGCTGATCGAATCGATTCAAAACGAGATGTCCCTGGGTAACATAAAGCTACGGCATAAGCTGCTGCGGAATCGGGTGTTTAACTTCCATATCTGGGCGAAATTCTGGGCACATACAATACATCAGTACGATTATCAAGGACGGTCGGAAGTACTGTCGGCGTCACGTCAGTAGATGTTGGACGTGGTACAGAGAATTTCGCGATAGGTACGACACTTCCGCCGCAGGATACCAAAATGGTACTGTAGTCACTGTTGCCAAACGTGAAGTGTTACATCCGAAAAGAGTTTAACATTGAAAAGGTTCGTAAGATTCAGGGGACAAGCTTATTCATTTTCCTATTTTTCTCGTTTTGGATTTCACTCGGGCTCACCCTTACCACCACAACGAAGCACGAGGCAACGGTTGATGACACTTTGGCGCCGAGGAAGCTGATCAAGTTCATTACCGATATGCTAAACACGAAGCGAAATTCGAGCAAAAAAATGCTGTCCTGCGATTCTACGATCCATCACTTGAGTGCCACAACCTTTAATCGGGGTTGTTTTCCTTCACGCTGCCGTTCGAGCTGGAGCCGCACGTTCTTTTGGGTTTGCGGGATCTCGTCCTTGGGTCCGACACCGAGATGGGATACGCCGGGGCACTCTGTTTGATTTATCACACCAATCTGGCCAAGCTGTCACTGAAGCTTGAAAATGCGCGACGGTTGATGACCAACACTTTTACCAAACCGAAAGCTCCGCACATGATCGCGAAACAGATTGGCTGGCAGGAGTCGATTGTTCGATTGTTGAACAAAAAGCGGATGGAAAACCGCGTCCACGGAGGCGCGTGGGAGCAAAAGCAGATTAATATTTTGATCGACATGGATGAGGTGGTCAAACGTGAAAGTGAATCGTCGGCGATCAATGGTGCTGGCGACGAACTGATGCGTACACGTACACGACGGTGGCGGTAAGCATGGACCGAAATCGTTCATGTCTGAGGATGCAATGGTGATCGAGGAGCAGGAGGATACGGTGTAAGATGCGGTGGTGAAGAATATCACCTCTTCGATCACTTCCGTCTACTTGGTGACATACAGGACGCGATCGGTTCGCTAACGCTCTGTTACGAGGATGCGGCCAGTCGTAAGAAAAACTCGTCGCTCAGCAGCAGCAGCGAGGAGAATGTTTCCTCTCAATAATCGGGTAGGTCGGTGATGAAAGATATTACTTTCACAAAGCGTAGTGAAAAGTTGGATAGCAGCGCTGGAAACAGTGTCGAGTCGCCGGGTGTGAAGTACGCTGAAGAAAATGACGCAGATAACCTCTTGTGCCTTGTAACGAGCAGTCTGTGGCTAGGTCAGACTGCATTAGCTTAACCATGCAACTCGCATCGTAGTTTGCGCTTGTATTCTCGAGATGGGTATTCAGGCTGCACTGATCGATCTTACTTGTCCTGCGGCACCGATAGAACGTAGCCCAATTTCCCTCTGGCATACGATCCAGTGGAAAAAGTGTTCTATGAAGCTACACGACGGAGTGATTTCGCTGCACTGTCATGGTACTCCTGCAGAGCATCAGCAATGACTGGACTGAAATGTCCCACCTGCGTCTCGGTCTACGAATAACATATTTCCACATCTCTCTCGATTCAGTCGTTTGCACTGTACCAAAAACAACATTGTGGTTCGAAGATAAACAGGGATGCGAATCTAATTTTCTCGATCAGAAGGCGGATTAAACAGCGAGTGAATCAACAGTATGAAAGCCAACAACACGTTTACCCAGGGCCAAGCAAGATTGTGATGAGGCAGTTTATCGATTATGGTAAGTTTATTGATTTATTTGCGTTATCGCTTCAGCACTCGATAATTTTTATTTGGGAAGTGTTATTTGCAACCGTCCAGCAGGTTCCAACAACAAAGGCCGGAAGGTTTCTGCATTGCTCGTATTGACCGTGGTAGAGCGTTTGCTGCTTGTAGAGGCTATGATTTCGGAAACGAGACAGGACATACAAGCCAAAATAATGCTGGAAAGCCAGGGTAGGCCAATATTTCCAGTGACTGTATCGACGAGGGATGAACTTTATGCAATGATGATGCAGACGCTCTGTTCGCCGCAAGATGCAGCTGACCCTGTGATACAGGACGAGCAGCAAGCTAGGAAGCAGGTTTACTCCATGGTGGCTCGATACATGCAGTGTTTGCGATTTTGTTGCATTCGAGTTCGTCGGGGAAGATTATCCTGTTTGCAAGCAAGGTAAATGTAAACAGGTATTTTTTTGTATATTTGTACTTTTCTATATTTACCTTTTCGTCTTTTTCGTTTCATGACTACGAATTGCAACTAGACGGTTTTTGGAACACGCGAAGAAAATATTCCAGAAAACTGCTGAAATTGTTAAAATAAATCCTCTGTTTGAATTCGAATTTATATTTTGTTTTGATTTGATGGCTTTGAGCTGTCAGTTCCGGTGTTGAGATGGAAGGGTTCAATTTATAATAGTAAGGATCGGATCAGTGCACCCACGGTGGGTTCATTTTTCACGCACACACTTGCAATTTTGGCTTAATAAGACTGCTATTAATCTTCTATGCAGCCCCTTTCTAAGCCTGGCGAAAATTATCTAAATCGTGTTTTCTGTCACTTGGGTGACCTCGATACGTTTCCGTTCTTCTTCACTAACCTCGCGTCTGGCTTCTCGATCTAGAACCACAGAAGCTTGGTAATAAATATTTTCCATCCAATAAGCATAGCGGTTCGATGATCGATTAGTCGTTGTTTGCCATTCCTTACTTATCGCTTTCGTCCTCATTTTACGCCAGTGGCGATAGGACATGATGCTACGGGAGCAAGTTTCCAAATTTACTACATATTTTTTACTCCCCCGGGGAAAACCCAATTTAATCTTGATCAAGGAAAGGTAAGTCAGTGAGTAATGTTGATTATGAAGTGAAATTTCCATAATGCCTAAATTTGTCCGCTCGATCAAGTAACTCTTCCGTTCGGTAGCCAGGCTTTCGAAATGGGGAAGTACGTAAAACAATTGAGAAGTGCAACCTTACCGATAATTATTTCTCGAGTCGAAAGAATAGGTGCGAATCATAAAATCAACTCCATGCAGAAGTTGTGTTACGTTGCTTCCATACTGCTGCTGCTGAATGATGGATGGAAAAATGAAAGGGCGCAAGAACCGTCCAAAGCATAATTTCAGTTTACGATACGTCGTTAAATAAATAATCAATGGCAACGTTGGCGTCCCAAAGCAAAGGCTTCTTTTTTTCCTTTGCAACACAAGACGAAGAAACGAAGGGACCGAAAGAATCAATATGTTGTTTTTATCGTTACTAACCCGTGATTTTTGTTACTACTCATTTCGAGGGCAAAGAATAGGGAAACATTCGAAACTGCTTTTAGCCTTTCGCCCACGTGGGTGTGATTGCAGATTGGACATGCGAACGAACGGGACTTCCTTTCTCCATAACAGGCGGGAAATTATGTAAATTGTCAAGGAAAGTACGATTTTGTTTCACGAGCAGAAGTGATGATAAATTAATTTTGATTAATTACCATTACATTGATTGATTGATTACATTACCATTTATTTTAACATCATACAAATTTGAATGTTGCTGATAAAGTTTAAAAATTATGTTAAAAAGAATGAAAATGAATGAATGAATTCACTGCATATACCTTAAGCTTAAGCGTTATTCTAAATAGCTTTTTTAATTTAAATCTTCGCCATCTTTGCTCAATTTGTTCCATCAGTAATTGCGACAAATTACATCCCAATTGATAACTCAATTGAAGTATCATTATCTTTTCCAATAAGGTTGCTAGGTTGCATCCTCCAGCCAATCTTCCTGCCCCTGTACGGGTGTCATTTTTTCCTGATTAAAGACTAGAGGCAACATCAAATTGCTTCCAGCCGTGACCGTGATGAGCCATGGGGTTACAGCGCCATTTTCCTGTTCACAAATGTTCATTCCAATTGATCGAGCGTTCAATTCTTCAAATAGTTCCTTCAACATTCGTTCGGAGGGAAAGTTCGTTTTCTTGGGTAAGACTTTTTGCAAGCGATTTTAATAGTAAGTTTACTGGTGGGCCTTAGATCTCTCGGGAAAACACCTGGAGACGGAACATGCTTGTCCATGTTGTGGCATTAAAGCGCGGCAATGATGGACGTCGCTGTCGTCGTGTGTCGCTCCGTGTGACGGAATTTGGCGTTCAGTTTAAGACGTGCACTGCTGGAATGAGTCTCGGGAAGACGTACAAGCCTCGCAAGGAAATTATTTAAACATCATCTCGTAACATTGATTGATATATCGCTTGTTTGCGTTGCTTGTAGTAGTCTATTCTTGTTTGTACGCTCAAATAAGTCACGAAATGGCACGGAAAAACTATACGACGTACGAAACGCCACATAATGCAACTACGCAAGAGACGAACGCGGATGTCATTTAATTCGTTTCTCTCATCAACATTGCGATTTAATGTTTTTTAAATGAGTGCCAATCATTCTGTGGGAAGCATAGCAGGATAGGTGCATGAAGAAGGAAGATCTTGGCAAGTTCTTACGATGAGGTTAACATCGAAAAGGTTCATCATTTCCCGGCATGCAATAAAATTAAAGAATGTGCAGTACCGATTTGAGAAGAGGTAATTGTAAGAGCTTTCCCTGCAAAAAATTCAAAATTGTTAACTTTCATCCGTTTTACTTTATTGGTTTACTCAATCTCGATAGAATGACACTGTCATGACATTATTTGTAATAACATTATTTTGAATGAATAAATATTGTGTGAGGTGGTACTTCTGATTTATTTTGGATTTTTTTTATCACTTTTGATGCATTTCTTGGTCAGGGCTCAAATTGTATTGCTTTTTTCAGTATTATTGTAAAAATATTTAACATCATGACCCATTATTTCTACTGGAAATTTTCTGTCATGAGGAACTGTTTTAAGTAATGCGTTGCATCATTTTACTCTTCTTTAATTTTGCAACCAGCTTGGAGCGAATCTTCAGAGCGCCTCTTGACACCTCGTCACGTTTTTGACACTCGATTGGGGTCAAAACGTTCCGCGTTAAAAGAGTCCAAGTGGCGAACAAGCCGCTTTTAGTAATTGCGTAGGAAGGTACTTCAAAAATGCAACGCTGAATTGTTGGTGTCGCGTCGACTAGTGGTGTAAAGAGAATCTATGTTTGTTCCAGATTGCGCGCCGTTGCAATGTGAAAAAGTTATGTGTGTGTGTGTGAGTATTCCTGCTCGGCTCCCGTACAAACATTTGAGCACTCGCCCGGAACGGTACCGACACTTTTCCCGCCATGACGGTTTTCCGACAGCTCCGGTTTCCGTCGTTGCACCATTTTACATAGGTGTAATGTTTTCTTTCATGCAGGTGAAAAGCAGAAAGCACGACACTCTTGAGTACTGCCACGGCAAGGGTTTCAGCGTCGAACAGGCAAGTGCGAGCAGGGAACCCTAAGTTTTAACATAATTTAAACATCAAGCGAAAAATCACGACCTCAATATTTGTCATCACCTCTCTCAGAACTCGTCTGTGCAAACACAAAACTCCGTGGGCTGCACGTACGAAGAAGCAAATCCGAAAATTTACCAAAAACAGCGTCATCATCAATCCATCGCTACCTTCCATGGGGAGAAAAAAGCAACCACGAAAGCGACAACTAATCAGGAAGTTTGGAGTAAACAAAATTGTCATCAAACAACGCCCGCGATTCCCATTTCATTTTTCACTGTCTTTGATCTCAAACTGGTTCAAAGTCGGCGCAGACGAAAGTTTGACATTTACTTTCGTTTCTTATTTAATTCATCACGGTTCGCAGCCAGTTTGGCAAACAAGTCTGCAGCGAACTGTTTGCTCGTTCGTCTTGGAAACGATTGCTCCAACGGGTGAATATGAAGCGGCCGTGAAAGTCTTCGTTTTTGGAATTTTGCAATTTAAAAATTGACAACAAGTTTCCTCTCCAAGATTTAGATTTAAAAATTATTCAAAAACAACGTCAGCGTGTACTCAAACAACAAATCAACAGCACAATAGCCGAGAATCATGGCACGGATAACGGTTCGGAGTGGTAAGGATCACTTACACTTTTTTAGTCCATTTTGAAAATACCCATTTGGATCCTTGCTCAACTCTAACTTCATCGCACGATGGTGCCAAAACTCGATAACTACCAAAAAAGCGATGCTTCTCAATGCAAATTTGAAGCTCACTACAACCAAACCCAACCGGAGGTTTCTGTTACAGCCGATCCTAGAGTTAGCCGGTTATGGTAAAGTAATAACTGCCACCATTAAATGTCTCATTGAACCACAAACCCGTAGCGGTTTTCGCTATAAGTGAGAGAAAGGGCTACCAGAGAGGGGGATGTCGTGCACACAGACAGACGACTTCAATTGATTCATGAATATTTGATAAGATTGCTCGTAATCCCAAATCCCCCACTTGTCGGATAGGTTTTTTGAGGCTCGAATTGTTACGGAATTACTCCCTATGCTGCCTTGTTCGCCGATCGTCGCGAACATATTTTCCATTCGTTTTGCATCATCACAAGAAAACCAGAAACCTTAAGCATCCTTGGTGGAGTGATTTTTTTCGCGCTTAATACTATACTCTTCAGCACCCGGTTGTATCCCCCGATGCCGTTGAGTACGTTTTCAGTTTAGTTTTTCATCCTACATCACCTTCACTCGGCAGCGGGAAGGGTTCAACTTCCTACGGACAGGCAGTAAGATTTATTCGATTACACTGCCAGCAGGGATGCCGGGTCTTTCGGTTAGAGTTTCGATTAAAAACCGACAGGCGCAACTTCAATCGACTTCGGCGGCAATCCATGGCACACGCTGCAAGGCGATAAATTTAAATGCTTTAGGCGCAATTCACTGAGTCACGCCGCTGGAGATTTTTGATACTGGGCGTTATTGGATTAACCCGTTTGCAATAGCTGACATTCAGGGCTTTTTGTTTGTGTGTAGATTTTAGGGCGAACGCAGAAGGGAAGACATATTAATTATTTTCGGAAGCACTGCAAGTCGTCATGTGGCAGTTTTATGGGTTGCTGTTATACAGATTGAATGCTTAGAAATCATTTAATAGTTATGGTTTTCTTGACGATTTCACATTTTAAGAAGTGAAAATAATATTACAGCAATAAGATACCAAAAAACTGCAATAGATCCACATTACAAAAATTTCAGCTCGAGTGAAATGAACAGCAGTTTACGAGATTGTACAGAAATACCATATTAAAATAATAAAATTGAACGTGCTCGTTGAAGTTCCGCGACAGTACAGCAAAAACGGGATAAAAAATCGGCCCTGGCGCACTTTTTCGGCACCACGGGCTCAAATCCTCACTGGGACAGTAACGTTCCCTGTGCGAAAGGAGCAACTATTGACGAACACAATGGAAAAATTCTAGTAATCCATAAAACATAATGTCCGCTACCCAGGTATGTTTTGCAACATTATAAATTTTGTTTTTTTGGTCTGGTAAACCCCAACTCCTTCGAAAAAATAAGTTCCGACACAAGACTGTTTTCTGTGAAATGAGGGAAAATATGTTGAAAAACATTAACCAGCCTTTCTACATACAAAATCATCTTTCTACTCCACTCGGAAAAAAATATAAAACTTTTTACTTAGAAATTTGAAGCTTTTTCGAGTTTTACCGATATCTTTATTGCCAGTGATCTTACTCCGCCCGAAGTGCGCATTTATATCAATTTGAACAAAAGTGACCGCTTGATTGTGCTACGCAATTTTATCCTTTCTTTACTATTACTTTGTAGTAATTACCCTATCCTACCTAAACAGTATCTCTTATTAACCTATTTTTAATAACCTATCTGATTCGAGCATTTCCTTTATTTCATATTTGAATTTACATTTAAGAATAATTAATTATCTATATAAAACAAGTATCTATCTCTTTTTATCATGTTACTATCCTTATACTTAAAATAGTTTTGAGCGTTACTTAGCGTTTTTTTTCGTTTGACGCGTTTTTTCGACCATGCGTTTTTCGACCGTCGCGCCCGCCACAGCTAAAACCAAACATGCGATGGAAACACTCTCTCTCTCTCTCTAAATCATTTTCAGCAGAAGATCAAGAGCAAAATCACTACAGCATAACACAAAACCTCTGTGTCTTGAACGATAAAGTTTTCATTTTTTCTTAAGCACAAGTTTTAATGTATTTTAGAAAAAAACTTTTGTAAACAAAACCTTCACACGTACGAATGAACAAGTTAGAACTGCATTGACAGCTTGCTTTGATTTCCTTTGTAAAGGTAGGGTAATGTAAGCCAGTTTCATGAAAATGATATTATTTCAAGACACTGACAGGGCCAAGGTATGTACATCGTTTCAAGGTAACCTAATTTTTAAATCAACATGTTTTGTTATCAAAATAGATAAAAAAATGCTTTTATTGCACCTTTAGTGCTTAAAAAAACTGTTTGCTTTATTTTTGTTCATCGATCATATATCATCGAAAAATAATAGATACGTCAGCTGTCTCAACCTTGGTTATGTGATGCAAATATCAATTTCAGGCAAGGCCCAAGGTATATATAATGTTTCAAGGTAACTTTATTATAAAATCAATAGTTTTTGTGATCAATGTGTTCTAAAAATGTCAGGATTTTTAGTTTAGCAAACTATAAACTGAAGAAGCGTGGTTTTCATATTTTGATTTGAAGAACATACAATGATGCTTTTAGTTTCTTTCTTTTAGAACATACAATGATGCTTTTAGTAGTAATTCTTCTTTTGTTCCACGCAAGGTACAAGGAGCATTCAAAAATTTAAGGAGACTTTATGATAAAATCAGTAATTTAGTTATCCATTGGTGGGCCCAAGGTGTGTATAGAGTTGTAAGGTATCTTTGTAAATGTTCATGTAAATATAATGGGCATGTGAAACTGATCTTGTGCAAACCCAAGGTGTACACAGCATATCAAATAGAGATAATGGAATATCATCATGGGTTTTCAATAAAAAAATGGAATTGCAAGGTGAATTAATTTATTTGTCATAATTTTGACATCTTGATGCAACAGTTTTGACACCTTTGAGGAGGGCTGGAGACAAGGTGTATATATTAGAAAGTGAAGTCGTCCAGAGTAAAATGACATTTCATGACTTGACGTAACTCTGCTGTTGGTATTGTGGTGAGTTTTGAGTGAGTATTGCACAAGGTTTGAGGTTATGACAAATCAATACTCAAATATGGCACACCTGCCACAGCGACGTAATGTCACCTTCCATATATATATACCTTGGGCTTGAAAGCCAAAAAAAAGTGAAATAGAGACATGACAGAGAAGAAGGAGCAAGAGGGAGAGTAAGTCAGATAGACTGGGGAAGCAGGAATGAAAGAGAAATAGAGAAAAACAGAGAGAGAGAGAGAGAGAGAGAGAGAGAGAGAGAGAGAAGGATGGGAAGCGAGTGAGATAGAGAGAGGGAGAGAGGGGGAGGCGTGAGAGAGAGAGAATGAGGAGTGAGGGGAGGGGGCGTGAGAGGGGCAGCATAAGAGGGGGAACGGGAACAACCGTGCGCTGGCCGACTTTGGTAGCAACGTGGTCAGTTAATTGGTACGAACAAGGCAGGATAAGGGAGATGCATCCTTCCGAGCAACACAGAAGGTGGGGGATAGCATGCGTCACAGTCTTCCGGGTTTCGAGCTGATACTGCGGGGCTTCGACCTGGACCAGGAAGAGGTCCAGAAAGATTCACATCTAATTTTTAATTCCACAATTCGAATTTGTATTTTAACCCGCTTTCCACCATTTGACACAAATGACCTTCTACAGAAAGAACTAGAAAAAGTAACGCGGACGACATGAAACCTTACATGGGGCGGAAGGGGACCCAGGAGTTACCGACGGGCCAGGTACCTGGCCTCCAAAAAACTAGTTCTATCTATCTATCTTAATTTACTGGTTGAATTTAACTTCCATTCTTAACTTAACGAAATTACCTGATATATTTCATAAATTTATCACCTTTGATCTATATAACTGACAAGCTGACCCAATATTGAAAAAAAAAACAAAGCATTACAATTCAAGGTAAGCCCCATTGATTTGGTGACTGCAGATGTCGACACAGAACTATAACAGATCCATCTTTAAGTCGTGGCATATCAGACAAATCGAAAGAATGTTTTAAAATTCCAGTGAACGATTCACGGCTTCGTTTTCATTTTCAATGCGATTAATCCATTTATATGAGCGCCATGGTCCGGGTGGAGTCATTAGCATAGGTTTTTTAAGCAGCTAAAATTGTACGTGCACGCAACTAATCTTAGTTTCGATACTATGGGGCATTCACATAAACATTTGTTATAAATCATTTTTAGTTGAAGCTAATTGGAAAATGAGCGGGTGAAAGCGGGTTGCAAGCCCACGATACTATTCACTATTAAATTTATAATCTTCTTCTTGGCGTAACGATCTCTTGGTCATGCCTGCTCGTTAAGGGCTTACGAGACTTGTTTCCCTGTTGTACGTGGATAGTCAGTCCTCTCGTACAGGGGAGGGTCCGGTCTCGGTTGGGATTCGAACCCACGCCGTCGAGGTGGTGAGGACATTTATAATCTATATACCTAATAAGCTTGCTATAAATCATTTTAAACATCTTTAATCTATATACCTAGCTTAATGTTTGGCACTACCAAAATCGCACTGCCGTAATGAGTACGCTTTGGACGTGGAGGGAAACCTTCTCCTGGAGAATTTATGCGAGGGGATGCGGTATGAAAACGACAAGCATCTACGCTAAATTAAACGTATAGACTAACGTCTAAGGACTATCCTTGCGATTCGATCTGTTTTCCGTTTAAGCTGGTCCGCCGGAACGCTTTTCTATTTATTCATGCCGGATCCGAGGCCACAAAGCAAAATTGGAGACACTCCAAAAATAAATGCTAGACACATAGCCATAATTGATCAGTAAAGATAGCAGCCAAATGTCCTGCCGGATGCGCACAACACAATATTCCATCCATTTTCTCGGACTCGAGAAAATGTTCTTTGACCCTTTTGTACGACCGGCGTGGCACAGAAGAGCTAATGAGAGGGCCTTAGCCTGAGCTCTGGTCCTTGGAATCGGACAACGTTGTCGTTGTTGTAAAGGGCATTATACACAAGTGGGACTTGCATAGTTGCCTACTGGCACAGTAGGATCGGAGGCCTTTAGTCCCTAGGGTAAAGCAAACATCATCTCTTCGATACGTTCGAGGACATTCTATCTCCGGGGAACCCTTCGTTCCTTGGCTTCTCGAAAAGGCTGCACCGCGGACAACGACGCAGATAAATATATCCTTCCTGCCCTCGACTAACCAGGACCAAACCTGAGGAGCCACACCATGATAGGCCTCATTTATGCGGTGGCTCTGAAATAATCCCTTTTCGGCGGGTTATGTTAGCCACTTCCGGCCAGATTCGGTGGAAGAATTTATCGATGAGGACATACTCCAGAACGGGGGACCGCAACTTGCTTCTAAATTCAGCCACGAGGCCGATCCGATGGCCATCGATTTTCGTAGCCAAAGGTAATACTTATTGGACAAAAATGAAGTTTCCACTGCCTGGGGGTTATTGCAACGTCCGTAGGGGTAATGACATTATTATGATCGGACCGAGTGTTACCCTCCATGGAGGGAAGAGTCAGTACTGATTTTGGTATTTCATGAGGACTACCGACCGGTAGGACTACCTACCGATAGACCCTTTCATGTTCCCGTCGAACATTGTGGAATAAACAGTGAGCAAATCTCCCTTCCCCGCGCTTTCGTCCCTTCGTTGAAGTGCCGCTTTCAACGTGGTGTTTTAATTCGGTTGGTCCAATAAATTACTCTTATGTCACTATGGCCTCTCAGGCCCCATCCCATGGACTGTCCATTGGTTGTGGACAATAGGCAGGTTGATGATTAGATATGCTTTTCTTCTCTGAGCTTTATGAGTAGCAATGGCCTTGAATTGCACGTCCACGCAGATCGATGAACTATTGTGTACAAACCAATCCACCGGGGGATGGTCTATTGAAAGGAAGGACAGACGAATTACTCTTCCGTACGCCCCGAGTTAGGGTGGGTTACGGAAGACCGAAGTGGAAAAAACCTTTACGAGTCGATAGCGCTGCTCGTTTGTCTTTCCATAGGGACTGGGAGATTCTCGTATTCCAAAAATATTCCCATCATAAACATCTGTCACGGTGGAGAAGAAGAAGAAGTGATAATTGTTGATAGCTTTATTATGTTACCATTTCTGCTAGCTTGAAAATTAGAAAATAATCTGAATGTGAGAAAGAATAAGTACAAGAAGGAGTGACGTTATTTCCAATAAACCTTTATTGAAAAATAAATTAATAACGATTCTACATTCGACGAATTACAACTCCATTCATTGAATGTTAAATTTCTTGAAGGAACAAGTTAGATTGAAAAACACATCAGTAAAATTGATAAAGTTCTATTAACAATGGCTCATGTCTGTTGGTGCATGTGCAAAAATGATTAAAAAGCAATAGAAAACCTAGACAGAAGAAAAACAAAATATTAAGACTGAATGTACAGCAGCCTTACAATAAACAGCAGAACTCTAAGAACTATAGCAAAATTTACTTTAAAATAAAACTAAATCATGTCTCAAAATTCAATTGTAAGAATCCTGAAAACAGTTTTTCCATTTTACATAATTGATACTATCATAAATTAACTAGAATCACCCTTATCCTTGTCGCCTTCATCGTTGGTTTAGAATGAATGGTTACAAAATCCGTGAGTTGGATAGACGTTGGACAAATCAACCATTGGAAACCCCAATCGTCTCTAGTAAATCAAGCAAAGACGAGGTGTGTTAAATGTTCTTTCTTTTTTTTTATCTGGGACAAATTTCGATAAAATCATCGCCACACTCGGAAGTTTTCGAAGCACACGATTCGAGATTATATGTTTCCATCGCTTCGATTTCCCGCGTTCATTTCTGCTGGCAGTATCCGCATTTCCACCTCGATAAACTAATGTTCCTCGTTAATAAGTTTTCTGATAGACAATTTCTTAAGCACTTTTCGCACGAGAAGTTTTTTGTCAGTTTTGTTTCGCATTTAAAATCGTTTCAAAAGCAGCGTGGAGCAAACGAAACAAACACTACTCTGAACGAAAGGACATCGTCATCACATCGTCATGGTGGTAGGATGTTTGTAAAAACCAGTATCAGCAGTGCTTATCGTGTTCTCTTATCTCATCAACGATACATTGAAGTGTGTTCGATGAGATAAAAACGAAAACCAGTTCAGATTTAATTTCATTGCCTTGTATTTCGCCTGGCGGAGGAAGAAAAACTTCTGGAAAAATTTACCACGCTTTGGCATCCGCAGCAGAAGAACTGGAACCGACAACATTTGACATTCGTGTATAGTTGCCAGAAGTACGTTAAAATGATTCTAAGAAACTCTTAGTGGTACACATCATGCACGATGAGTTGGAAAAGATTTGCAGGATATTTCCACATTTATTTGCTGCAAGGGAAGAAAATCAAGAACCTCGCTGGTGGGCGATGGAGATGCTCCTCGAAATGAGCTCATTCCCGCGGAACAAGAAAATGAAGGGAAACCGGTACAAATGAACAACGCTTTTCATCGAGGCAATCAGGCAGGAAACCGTGAAAATAGGTTTTTCCGGCGAGCAAATGTACATGTTCCGACATCGATAGCGTGAAGAACGACGAGAAGAACCAACCAGATGATTGGGGTGAAAGGTGGAAAGGTGTTCACCTGTACGTCTGGCAGTGGGTCGAAGGAAAGGGCGGTCTGGCGTCCGAAAAAGCAGAGCGCGGCATGTTGATGTTGATAATCATGATGGTGGTTCGCAATGTGGTTGTGGTTGCGTGTGGAATTGCTGTTCGGGTGTCTCATTTCGTTCGCCCATCAACCGCTGTTGGCACGGAATCGGAATTGGAACCCGCCCGATACTCCATCTACACACATCCTTCCACTCGCCACCCCTCTCCTCTTCTTCCCTAGGCTTACAGCAAGGCGCCACTGATTGTGACGGTGATGAGTTCGCCCGGTTCGTTAGTTTGCGTGTAGTTTTCCCGGTAAATAGTGTTGGCATTCGCCACGAAATGATGTTGCACTTGCCGGGTGCTTCCGGAGCATCTCGATAGACGGGTAACACTACTCCTTCCGTATTCGAGAGCTTGAACGTTGGTTTTATGGTTGAACATATTTTGATTTGTCAAAGTGAACACACGTTTCATTATGCCATCACGTGGCGAATTTGTCACGTCCAACACAGACATACTCCAAGCTGTAGGGGTGGTTGGGGTAATACGCACCCCTTAAGGAAAACTATAAAATTTTCTAACAACTTGGCTCTTGATTGTTGATTTTATCACTGTTTGGATTAATTAAGGTTCAAATTAGTTACCAGTTCAGGAATGTTTGCTGTTTTTGCTAAGAAAAACGTATTTTTTCAGTTTTGAAAAAGTTCAATTTTTTTTTTCAATTCAAAAAGTTCAATTTTTGATCGATCTGTATCTGGTTGAGGCAAAACGCACATTTCCTTTGGATAATACGCACCACAACAAAGGGGCAATACGCACCACAAGAAAGGAGCAATACGCACCATAACAAAGAGGCAACATCCACCGTGAAATAAAGATACAACTCACTCCTCAAAAAAACAATTTTGGATCATTTAAAAAAGCTGAAAAATATCCTGTGATTTGACCGGCAGCTAATGAAATTCAATTCAAGTCAATGCTTTTAGAATGATAAAAATGTCAACATTTACTTCTAAGTTCGCACTCTTCTTTGAAAATCCATTGCGAACCACAATTATCGCCCGCCGCATTTGATCCAGGTTCCACGATTGCCGATTTGACTTCCGGATGTAAACAATTGGACATATGGCTATGGCCATCTAGCCTACGTTAGGTTGAATAAATTAAGAACAGTCCAGTATGTTCAATATATTTTGATTTTTTTTATAAAAAACTGGGGAAATTCCTTTAAAACTGAACTTTCATTTTATTTATTTAATATAATTATTTTTATCATGGACTAACAAAAATCAGAAGCTCTTATTAAAATTTTATGAAAGCCGTACTTGTGGAAAACACTGTTGGGAAAGTGACAGCACAAAAACATCAAACTCTCTGCCGATTTGCTTGAGATGCGGTGAAATTCAGAAAATAATGAAATGTTGTTTGTGTTTTTCTCAGTTGCATTTTACTGTTTCATGCTAGACGTGCTTTGAAAGGCTAAATAAATGGAAACAGTTTTATCGTTGAAAAAGGAATAACTACAGAATCGCCATTTTATGGTTCAAATATGGTAGCTGATGAATGATCAATTAGCATCAGGCAGGGATCGCGAAAACTCACTTATGGAAGGCAACATCACAATGGGTCGAAGTAGTGACAATTTAATTGAAATTAAAAGATTCCTAGTCATCAAAACGCTGGGAGAAAGAAACTGTGCAGAGAACGTAGATCTAATGGATGATGCTGATCCCAAGCTCGGTGGCGTTGATTATGGGTCCAGAAAGGGAATAATTACGACGATAACGATAATTATACGCACCGGAGTCACAAGACAACGATGACGATGATGATGACAAAACTCACATGATGTAGAACGAGGGCCTTATGTCAAGAAGGAAGATGATGCCAGTGACAATAATGGTATCGTCCCGGTTCGCTGTAGGGAAAATGCGATGATTCTTAACAAGCAAAATTCCAATAGAAAAGGCCAGCCATGAAATGAGACATGCAAAACCGGGGGTTATGATTCATCCTGACCTGACAGAATTCATTTATGGATGCATTTTTTTGACTATTCGAGCAGCATGAAGCAACTAAAACCCTCAAAAGGATCCCGAAAATGGAATATTTAAACACAGTTTTCCGAAAGCCTTCCATTGGTAGAATTAAGTAAAGATAGTTTCCGCTTTCGTTGTGATCCGGTAATGATTATGCTAACGATGACATGAGTGGAAAGAATCCCCAATCTTCCTTGTACCTCCTTAATCCTTCCGTAGTGCGTTAGTGCACCCGTCCAACGGTTTTCGATTTTTGTCTTTTTTCTTGTACACCAGAGAACGCCACTTCGTAGGGCGGAAAGGAATGGAGTTGTAACGCTGCGGATAGATTGAGTTGTATTGTTTTTCAGAACGTTCAGAAGCGTTCGTTGATGCGTTCAAAAAGCTGTTTGATGTTTCAAACGTTGACTTGACTTCACTGGCAGTAAGTCATCTCCCTTCACCGTAAGGATTTGGCAGAGGTCGGGGAAGGCCAAACCCGAGGCTTATCACATCCCATGTAAAGTTGAGTGACGTTTGCGCTAAAACGGTTCGACTAAAAGCAGGCAAAAAGGAAGTAATAATTAAAACTACTTTAGAATCTGGGCTCATAAGATTTTATTGATACTTGTATGTGTTCGAGGCAGCTCTATTTCTTTTTAACATAAAAATACGCTTCATGAGGCACGCCAATGCTACAAACATTACCCAACGCAAGTGATCTCTTTTGTGTAATTTTGCCAATTGCGAAGAATCCCTAAAACGATGACCTACTTAACGATCCACCAATTAGACATCAATGCAAAAGCGGTTCAAATACAAACCTTGTGATCATTGTTGCAAATGGTTGCCAAAAGAGATAAAGTTTACTTGGACCAGAGTAATTAAACCTCGTCCATCCAACTAGCGGCATTCCGGAGGAGACGTGCTCGAGCAATAATGTTTTTCCTGACTCGCACTCGTTTGCGTTTTGTTGGTTGAAAAATCCACATTTTCGAGCACGTGTTTGATTGCATTTGAATGCTCGACTGAGGTACAATGTTTAACGTTTTGTGCAATTTGCTTCCAGACGCACTTCGGTTTTCCGGTGGGAGCATAGCATGGATCATTAACAAGTTCCGACGAGGGAAGACAGGCCTTGGCATCGCTTCACTCCACGTCGTTGTTTGCTTCGTCGCTACGTTTTTTTTACTAAAATCTTGCACAAATATTTTTCATCATTGCCATTTCCTTCAACGAACCGATATCGATCGATATCGAGGTATCTTTTTCTCGATACAGAATGTCCGTTTGACTTAACATGCTCTAAATTTACGGTCCACCAGCAAAATGCATTGTTACCCTTTTAAATTGTTTTCCTCGTCGTTGTTAACATTGATTAAAAGATTTAACAATTTGAGAGCGATTTAAAATACGCCACGAATGGCTGCCGTTTTTCTCGACGACAAGATAGTTCTCGAGCGTTCATCCTTCCGTCCGGAGTGTTTAGATATCGATTTCGGAACAATAATTTAATTGGTATTAATGAACAGAACTATCGTTCCGCTTCGATCTCGGTTTTACCACGAGGGTATTGTCTACATACATTGACTTTTTTGCCTCATCGCCGGATCCTTTTTGCCTACAGAAAATTGCTGCTCGATACAGAAGGCTAGCTTTTTCAGTTTCAATATAAGCCAAATCGAACCGAACCTCGACATCGATCAACGATTATGGTGGCGATGTCGACGTCGGCTACAACCTTTTGCCAAAGGTGAATTTCCCTACCGATGCTGGCCACCCTCCCGCCCGCCAGAAACATGAGCCATCAGTTTATGCGTAAATACGTCATCGAAATCGTCGGACATGAGTGGAGTGGAGTTGAAGTCGGCTGAAAAGCAGCACCTTTCGGAGTCCAAAATGCCATCGACAATCGAAACGTTTGCGTGAGGTTTGTGGGAGTGCTGGGGGAGAGAAAAAGATCCTAAACTACCGACTCGATTGGAGGTGCACGATTTAGCCGTTCCATTCCTCACTGTGGACAATGACGGCGAGAATTGGCAATGATTTGATACATTGCGAGTGATCGATCAATTAGCGAAGCATATTCAAACTTCACAGTGTATGAAGCTTTTTCTCCCATCACTTTTTCCCTCTCATCCGTCTCTGTTGAGCTGTTTAGTGCTTTAACAAAGCTAATAAGTTGAATGCATCGAATGCAGCTGCGGTGGATACTAATCGGATGGTAAATAATGCAAGAAGCAATTAACTCATGCAGTTTTTCCTGCGTATTTCTTCGCCGGAAGGATCGGGAGTCCATTGATTTACGGAAGTGGTTGTGTTGTTGTATTGATGCATTTTAAATGCACTTCAGCCGATTAATATATTGCACAGGAGTTTAACCCACCCAACAGATTTATGTATGTGCATCGAAATACCGATCGAATCGTGAAACCGTATGATACCTATTTATCGACCATTTATTTCTTTCTCCCGGATCGTCGAAGTCCCCCTTTCCAACGTTCCGTACCGTGTATTCGGAAAAACTCCTTAGGTGTTTCCATCCTGTCCGGTCAGCAGAAGCTGCGCGCGACTCATGTGCGCGATAAAGTGTTAAACGCTTAAAGTCCGCAACGCAGCAAGTCCACCACCTCCACCATCTATCACAATCTCCATGCAATGTTGCTGTGTCATCATCATGCGATAGAAGAAACACGTATGGTTTTAGCCAACTACAGTTTTTATTATATTTTTTAAAGATTAAGAAGATGGTTTAATAAAACACAGAATCTTTGATAATATGTTGCATACCTTATTTTTATTTCAACTTATAGGCTACATAGGAACATATCGACTATATGAAAGTAACGATATACTATAAAAAAAAGTTATTCTTAATTTTCTATCTGGTGTCATGATTTTAACTAACGGAAACAAAAAATACAACTCATTTATAAATCATATTCACATTCTGAGATACATCCTTAATGCTAAAAGGCACGTTGAGCAAGAAAATACTGTTTATAGATGATCCAGAAAAGATTCTTCTCTGAAACATCTAGTTAAGTACTCCACCATTTTTATAACTTATCCTTCGCAGTCTTGTTTTTTCATCACTCGTTAAGCATTTTCAATAGCTTTAGTAAGACTATTTACATACTAAACATTCATGCTAGAAATTGTTTTTTTTAACACACATTAACCATACTATACAGGAAAACGGAAACGTAGCGGGAGTACGACTTCTTGCGCATGATGCTGGCATTCTGGCCATTACACCGAGAACGAAGATCTTTTCCTACAGTCAACAAATTGAAAAAAATAGAGCCCAAGGTGTAGAAAACATGTAGAACCGATGACCGGAGCTGGCCAATTCCTAGACGTAGAGTGTCAGCTGTGCGTAGAAATCCTGCAAGCAGATCTGCAGCTGTTCGAACGAGGGCCGCTCCATCGGTAGCATCGTCCAGCAGTATGCCATTATAGCAAATCTGTATAAAGAGTAGAAAGTTTGAGCGTTTTTGAACAGGACGATTTTTTTTGGATCACTTGTAACTTACAGCTCATCTGGACAGTTGATTGGCTGCGCTAACCGATAGCCATCACGCAGATGGTGTTCTATCTCAAACGGATCAATCTATGAGGAAAGAATACAAATGCTATAAAATCCACCTTTGAGAGGGTGTGAGCAACCTACCTCTGCGTACGGTTGTCGCGCCAGGGTACACAGTTCCCACATGAGAACACCAAACGCCCACGTGTCGGAAGCTTCGCTGAACTGTTTGTACTGTATTGACTCTAGTGCGAGCCACTTGATCGGTCGATTTTCGCTGTCCCCGAGGCAGTAGTAGTCGCCGGGAAAGAGATCGCGGGAAAGGGAGTTATCCGCCAACTTCACTCGCAGTTGATCGTCAATTCTGGAAGGGAAGAACGGTAAGCGTGGTTAGAAAATTGCCCTTGGAGTTACGATCGTGATGAGAGGTAATACTTACACACAGTTACGTGCTGCAATGTCCTTGTGGATCACACCATGGCTGTGCAGGTGCCCTAGGGCTTGTGCGAGCTGGAGTTGAATCTTGACGATCTGGATCGTGGTCAGCGTTCGGGCCACCGGTTCCTGGAGGAAGATCTTCAGGTTGCGCGAGTTCTCTGGCGCGAGGTAGAGTAGGAATGGTGCCGTATGGTCATCGATCGAGACACCCAGGACGGAGAGGATACCGGGATGTTGTGCACCGTACAAGCTCATGCCTTCGTGTAGGAGCAACGAGACCTGGATTTGGGACGCGTGCGGTCCGACGGTTTTCACCAGCACTTCCTGGCTGTCGTTGTAGCTGCCCCGGTAAACTCTTCCGAAGGTTCCTTCCTGAAGTAGGCTGGAGAGGCGCACCCGGCAGCGTTGTACGGTCAGCTCGGAAATGCGTCGCTGCAGTTCTTCCGGTTCGGCATTCGCGTAGATTCGGGTGCGGGAAAGGGTTGCTATCGTGGGAGCAATAGAAGGTGGTGATAGGATCGACGAGGGGGCCGATGGAGCATGTGTCTGAAGGCGCTGGAAGCTGGAAGTACGGATCGGTTGGGCGTTGTGTGGCTTGCGGTGGAATGATCCTCGGGTGCAATAAGCAATCAAGATGATGAGTGCCACAAAAAGAATCGCCAGAATCCCGCCGATGATGAGCGTGATCAGTCCATTCTGACCGTTGGACGCGTTTTCTAGTAGGTAAGGATCCGGTTGGTTTGCATCTGGATGTTCACTGTGAAACGGGGGGCGAAAGATTAGTTTCGACGTTCAATTAAAAAAAAAACCTTCCTCTTCGCACAACTTACCTCATCAAGCAGATCTTCTTCCGTCGAAACACCAACTCTGTTGCGTTTCCTGTGAGTCGATCGAGTGTCACTTCCACCGTTATGGTCACGTCAACCTCGGCCGTTTCTCGTCCACTGCAGCGCAGCCCGATGGCAAACGTTTCGATATGCTCCGGGATTTCACCCTGCTGGGAGATGTTCATCGAGGGCTTCGGCAGAGCGATAGGATCCGGCGAAACGATGTTGATCCGGTAAGGAAGCGGCTTCTTGGCCAGGCTCTGCCAGGTGAATGAGATCTCCTCGACGTCCGCCGGAACGGGAACCGTGAAATGAAGTGCATACTCGTTCACCTGACCCTCGCGGACGTAGTAGATTTCCGCAGAAAGTCCTTCGGAAAAGAAAAAGAAGGAAATAGGTTAGTGTTGTCATATACGTACAACCTTTATGGCTTAACACTAGAATCCAAATTGGGGTCATTTTGACCCCAACGCAGTTTTCGATTTTAATATCTCGAAAACGGCTGAAAATTTAAAAAAAAATATGGCTTTTTTTAAATCCAAAGCTATATTTAGAACAAAAATTTCAGATTTTTCTGTTCGACCAGTTCCGAGACCCAACTTGACTATCCCTAGAATGCTTTTAGGGGTCATTTTGATCCCTACTTGTAAAACGCTATATGTAACTTCACTATTTTTGAAAAATTTTCAAATCCGTAAACTGTTACTTTTTAGTATATTTGTTGACTATCTTTTGACGTTTTTGTTTTTTCGATGTATTTCTTCATCATTCCGCTAGCTCGGTGTATAGCAACAACGGTCGAAATAGCGTTTTTCAGCATTTATTCATTCAAAAACTTTCAATATCGTAAACATCCGGCATAACGTTTCGAAACGCTCGCGTACGCAATAACGGAACAAAGCGCAGAACGGAAACTACCTATGGAAAATGTTAAAATCCACATCTTCAAGATCAATTTGTGGCGTTATTTGATAATTTAAAAATATGAAATTATTTTTCAAAGGTGACCTAATATATCAACATCATAGCGCATACTTTTTTCTGAATTTACATGATACATTTTGAAAGAATAAAAGTTGAAAAGGATTAAAATTTGACTCCTATCTATCTTTTTAGCTATACACCGAGCTAGCGGAATGGTGAAGTGGTACATGAAAAAATTAAAAACGCCAAAAGATAGTCAATAAATATACTACTACTTCAAAAATAGTGAAGTTATAGCGTTTTCGAAATAGGGGTCAAAATGAGCCCTAAAAAGCATTCGGGAAAGTTTCCAAAGCAATGTATTCTAGTGTTAATTGTTATTTTATGCTAATGGGTTGTAAAGAAACATCCAGAAGGACCCCGATAATTATTATGTTCATGTACACCGAGAACATAACGTCTCCCACAACAGATGACCTGTGCCCAACGAGAGAGTAGTGTAAAGCCACACGAAGGAACAGAAAAAAGCGCCACGTGGACAAATCTACGCCGTTTCGTCGGAAGCACTCTACTACACTGCCTTATGGACGGTCCATAACTCAGGATTACTTTTAATGTGTTTAAACTCGCGGGCATTAACATTCTTTGCGGCATTTACTTTAGTGATCACCTTTGCTGTTTCATCCCATTTGTGGTGCCGTTTCTCTGATATAAGTACCGCGACAATTGCAGTGGCCACCAACAATGCTGCGGCAAAACATAAAAATAAAGCAAAAAAGACGATAAATAGGACATCCAAATTGCACGGAACAAAAGGACGCAAGCATATTATCCAGCAATTATGCACAACAGCAGAAGAAAGATATATTTCTGGGAAGCAAAAAAGGTGTGTGTTGGCATACGGTTGTGAGTTGTTGATTTTTTTCTTCCTCCGGAGAGCACAAGAATCTCGCCCACCGTCCGCCGGCAATTATCACCCGAGAATTATGCGCCGTTAGTGTGTTGTTGCTTAATACGACAGTAAGCTGCTATAAAATAAATTTTAATCCTCTCAAATTGCATCCCTCCTGACCAAATCCAAACCATCATCAAACTGCTTAACGGGTAACAGCCACCAACCAGATTAATCGTTACTCAAATGCACGGATGGGAATATTTAAGTGACATAAAAAAAGATGTGTAATGAGGGAATGGTTTGTAATGAGGAAATTTCAACACTAAAACACATCAACTATAACTTTGGATAGTGTACAATTTTCATTATTCGTAAAATATGGATCTTGAAACAGATGAGTATTTTAGTAAAAGAAAAAACTTTTATTGCACAATACGGAACGAGGTATTTAAACCAAAATTTAAAAAATATTTTGTATAGATAAAAACACATTACTCATTGTCAGCTTTCATACTTTATAAGAACAAAATTTTGCGATATCCAGTTACGGCGAATGCAAAATATTCCCATCGGCCAAACGAGTCGCTTTTCCGACGGTGTTGGTCCAGTTGAAAATTAAAACACATTAGACACGGGCCATAGCATAAGCATCATCATCATCATCATAAGCATTATTTGAAGCCTCATTGTAATCGTTTGTTTTCTTCCGAAGTTGCCTCATCTCTGCCCTCAATGTTTTACTGCGAAAAACAACACTGAGAGATAAAACACGAGTAGGAGGAGAATCGGTGTGACTTTAGTAATGGATCATCTCCACAGTCTTCGTCTTTCCCTCAGTGAGGGATATAAAAACAAATGTCGAAATAATGCATACCACCATGAGAGACAATCGTAACGATCCCCGGATGCACACGACGCTTTTAGACGCCACCAGGAAAACTATTCTACACCAGTTTTCATCGCAATGGTGATATAGGGAGAAACCCCACTGGATTAAAAAGCTATCTCTTTACGGGTTTTAGGGATAAATTTATTTTGAATGGAAGTGCGGGAAGGAGGCTTTCTTCACCGTTTGTTCCCGCTCCCGCGATTGCACACAAACAAAATTGTCTTTATCTAATTAAATATACTAAACGGATTGGGCCGAATTTCGTCGCCCGAAAAAATATGATGTTTTTGTACAACCACACCACAATCAGTTGAACCCACAATCAGTTGAAACCAATGATGAACGCAATGTCAAAGGGGGAAAAAGAAAATCGCATAAATCTGCACCTTCCAAATCCAACTGCTGAAAAGGAAAGCTACTACTGGAAAACCCGGAGGCCCTCTTTCTCTCTTAAAAGGCGTTTCTGTGTAGCTGGTCGCTGCCGACGGAAAGATAATAATGACAATCAACCAGAAAATTGAGAGATAATCCGATTAAGTTTAATAAACAGCCCGCCGAGCCGAGGCCACACTGTTGCAAAAACGAAAGAAAATAACACAGGGGGAAATACGTTGACCCGCCGCTATTCTCAGTCTCTTTCTTTGCTCTTCTTACCTTTGCTGCTACCCTTTCTCTTAAGTTATCCCAATTGCATCCCAAACCAAGCCTGCCGACCGGTTAAGGGGTGAACAAGTTGACACCTCGACGACGATCCTACTAAATATTTACTAGAGGCTGACAGATGGGTTCCGTTTGACGGGTAGAAAGAATAAAAAAAGGAAAACACGCCAGGGAACCCGAAAGGGTCGTCAAGCAAACCAAATTGGTGGTACTTGTTGGGATTATTGCATTTGGAGGAAGCATTGATAAAAAAGGTCAAAATTTAATGCGGAAGCATGCGTACAAGAAGGGTTTTTATTCTGAATCTCCACACAAGGTCAAACGCAAAACGTGATCGATGGAAGGAAAGAGCACTCAAGAACGCATTAGATGCGCTTCCACACTTTCCCTCGCCTCAACCGCGTTCTACTCGATCGACAGTTGAGTGATCTCCTGAAGAGAATTGCAGACGTCAGTTTAAAACTGGAACCGTTTCGCGAAGAGAATCAATGTAGGGAACAATTGTAATAAGATGCAGTATGCTTTGTGAAAAAGGACACCTTCTTCTTTCATTGCCATCGTAATCGGAATCGTGATTCGAAATGCGAGAAATTTGGGATAATGGACTGGAAGTAAAAAAATCCTTGAGTGGGAAAATCGGATTTTTTATCTAGCATTTGACGATTTTATTTTACTTTTAGAATTTTATTGTACACATAGAATGTCGAATACCCACTACTTTCTGCTTGATTTAATTCATAGAAATTTCAAATAATTAATTTCAATATTCTTAGGGTTAATAAACTGGGCCCAAGCGAATCCGGGCACAAAAAAAGCAGGCGACCGGGTTTGCGGTTTCTTCAGCTAAAGTGGTGTGGAAGTTATTTCGACACTTGACAGTTGTAATTACCGTTGAAGATTGACGATTGTAATTACCGCCGATTCTTGGCTATCGTAAAAAGCACTCGGATAAATCGATTTATTTGATTATTGTAGCTTTCGTTTAAATATGCGTCATGCAACTTTGGTGGAACGAAATATTATCAATTTTTGTCATAAAAAAATATTTTAAAAATATTTATTATTTATTGCCAATATTTCATGAAGAATTTGTTATTTACATTTCACTTGCCTGTTTTGTGAACCAAAATAGGTTCTAATTCTCAGTGTGTTTGCATTCACTTTTTTTCCTCGCTTCCTGTTAGAGAAAGATAAGAAACCGGCTCAATATAAGATTCCCGGGTTGTGTTTGGGGAAAACTCTTGTCCAGTTGCAAGGTTCTTCTCCTGTTTCAATTATAATCTGACCACACTCTCCTTGAAATCGTCGTTATGATTGGGTGTGAATTCGACTATTCATGTGCTTTTGATTGCGCTTGTTTCGCATTCTCGTGGGAGAATGCACCAACGGTCAAGAATATGGTGGGGGGACTGGGAAGAGTTATCTTTTTTCCCAAAAAAAACACACACAACCCTCCGTTCCCAGGCTGATGATAATCTAGTGGAATGGAATCGTTTTATTCGCAACACGGGTTTTTCCTGCCGCTTCGTGTAAACTCTTTGTCTGATAGTGGTTTAAATCGTGTTTGTGCGTTTTTTTCCCCCTCGTCATTCCACTGTAACGAAAGAAAGGGAAGACTCCAACCTCTGAAAGGTGTGAAGTACACTATCGTTACGTGTAAACGACATGATTGTGTTTTCACATCCGGTAAGTGAATTCTATGAAATTGCCGTCGTTTGCCGCATCTGTCTTGCAGCGTTGGTCTCATTGTTTTCCTTTTTGAACTTTACGTTTGGCTAGCAAAATTACGACTTTTTGCACTTTTTCGATCATTGTGCCGCTTGGTGACCGATTTTTACTCTCTCTTTTTGCACATGCTTCGAAGAAAGAATAACAAAGAAGATGTGATAAGCGAAATTCAATGTTATCAATTCGCAGTACTTTAAAATTGATCGCAAAGTCAGACAAGTGTTCTTTTTTCGACTGTCCCACTTACCGTTTGGCACACTGTAAGTTCATTTCATCTAGATGCTTTTTTTCAAAATTATTGTTTTACGACGCCATTAATTTGATTTACGCTTTATTTATAAGTTTTTCGTAAAATTTCGTGATTCCATTATTGCCTTCCTTAGTATTTGTAATGCTTTTTTTGGGCAATAATACAGTCTGCTGCAAGTAAAATCGGACGCTCGAAAAATGAGACGGTCTGCTGTCTTTCCGCAAACCTACAGCATTCCCGGAACCGAATATTGACCTTTAACGTATACATTTCTATTCATTAACTCTTTCACTACGTAAGTAAATTGAAAACGAATTCAAAATCGATTGTTTTACTGAGATACGGCTCAAAATATGCGCGAAGACCCGAAAAGCGGACACGCAAGTAAAATCGGACAGCTAGGTTTCTTTGCCGTTTGGCGCACTTCAAGTGGTCGCAAGTCGTTGTACCTGCACATTTATTAGTTGGCCACTATTGTTCTTTGTACTTGATTTATAGGTACCCAAATTATCATACAAAAAACCCATAAAAAATAACGATAAGCTGACGAAGAATGCAAACAAAGATTGTTACTATTTCATTGTGGATTATTTGTAATGTTTTAGTTAAAATTTAGCTAAAAATGATTTTTTATCATAAGTTTCTAACACAATTCACTTTATGCAATGCAAATAGTCAAAACAGGTGTTTGAAATTCAGCATTTTCTCAAGTTTTCACTTGTAGCTAAAAAAACTTATAGCCGTTTTGGCGTGCTTCCAACTTATTTTTTGTAATTTTCTTTACATAAACTCATTAGTTTACGTCTTTCAATTATCACAAGAAGTTTTAAATTGGTTTGTAGTCGTACAACCACCACCATAAGTTCCTACAAGTGCTTTGTTACTCACAAGTGTATTGTTATTGGATGGCGGTAGTGAGCAGTTTGGGCAGTTGAATAATACCCATAATCTAGTATCCAGCAATGTGTGTTTTGGATTATAATCTTGATAGAATACAAAATATTACTTCAAATGTTAGTTATTAGCTGCTAGGTTTTGACTTAATTTTGAAAATATTGATGTAATACACCTTGTTCATGATGCCGTGTATGACATGCAGCTTCCCAGGAACTTCGACGGAGTTACGATACCATATGATTGATCAATCATGTCCAAACTTCAAGATTTTTTTAATTGATATGAAAGCTAATGGTTAATACCTTTGACTATGTTAGTATATATGATGAATTTTCTTCATTTAATCATTGTTTTGTTTCTTTAAGAACTCTTCTTCCCACGTTTCCAAGTGGGTTACTGGGTTATGCTTCATTGATCTCGTTAAACTCAGGGCTTCAGTAATGAAATTAACAAACTTTCATTCCACAAGATTATCCAATCCTATTCTGGTTTCCTCGTAAGTAGTTTCCCTTCATGTTTGGATCATGTTACTGATCATAATCTAATCATAAGCCCATCCTTATACTTAAAATAGTTTTGAGCGTTACTTAGCGTTTTTTTTCGTTTGACGCGTTTTTTCGACCATGCGTTTTTCGACCGTCGCGCCCGCCACAGCTAAAACCAAACATGCGATGGAAACACTCTCTCTCTCTCTCTAAATCGTTTTCAGCAGAAGATCAAGAGCAAAATCACTACAGCATAACACAAAACCTCTGTGTCTTGAACGATAAAGTTTTCATTTTTTCTTAAGCACAAGTTTTAATGTATTTTAGAAAAAAACTTTTGTAAACAAAACCTTCACACGTACGAATGAACAAGTTAGAACTGCATTGACAGCTTGCTTTGATTTCCTTTGTAAAGGTAGGGTAATGTAAGCCAGTTTCATGAAAATGATATTATTTCAAGACACTGACAGGGCCAAGGTATGTACATCGTTTCAAGGTAACCTAATTTTTAAATCAACATGTTTTGTTATCAAAATAGATAAAAAAATGCTTTTATTGCACCTTTAGTGCTTAAAAAAACTGTTTGCTTTATTTTTGTTCATCGATCATATATCATCGAAAAATAATAGATACGTCAGCTGTCTCAACCTTGGTTATGTGATGCAAATATCAATTTCAGGCAAGGCCCAAGGTATATATAATGTTTCAAGGTAACTTTATTATAAAATCAATAGTTTTTGTGATCAATGTGTTCTAAAAATGTCAGGATTTTTAGTTTAGCAAACTATAAACTGAAGAAGCGTGGTTTTCATATTTTGATTTGAAGAACATACAATGATGCTTTTAGTTTCTTTCTTTTAGAACATACAATGATGCTTTTAGTAGTAATTCTTCTTTTGTTCCACGCAAGGTACAAGGAGCATTCAAAAATTTAAGGAGACTTTATGATAAAATCAGTAATTTAGTTATCCATTGGTGGGCCCAAGGTGTGTATAGAGTTGTAAGGTATCTTTGTAAATGTTCATGTAAATATAATGGGCATGTGAAACTGATCTTGTGCAAACCCAAGGTGTACACAGCATATCAAATAGAGATAATGGAATATCATCATGGGTTTTCAATAAAAAAATGGAATTGCAAGGTGAATTAATTTATTTGTCATAATTTTGACATCTTGATGCAACAGTTTTGACACCTTTGAGGAGGGCTGGAGACAAGGTGTATATATTAGAAAGTGAAGTCGTCCAGAGTAAAATGACATTTCATGACTTGACGTAACTCTGCTGTTGGTATTGTGGTGAGTTTTGAGTGAGTATTGCACAAGGTTTGAGGTTATGACAAATCAATACTCAAATATGGCACACCTGCCACAGCGACGTAATGTCACCTTCCATATATATATACCTTGGGCTTGAAAGCCAAAAAAAAGTGAAATAGAGACATGACAGAGAAGAAGGAGCAAGAGGGAGAGTAAGTCAGATAGACTGGGGAAGCAGGAATGAAAGAGAAATAGAGAAAAACAGAGAGAGAGAGAGAGAGAGAGAGAGAGAGAGAGAGAGAAGGATGGGAAGCGAGTGAGATAGAGAGAGGGAGAGAGGGGGAGGCGTGAGAGAGAGAGAATGAGGAGTGAGGGGAGGGGGCGTGAGAGGGGCAGCATAAGAGGGGGAACGGGAACAACCGTGCGCTGGCCGACTTTGGTAGCAACGTGGTCAGTTAATTGGTACGAACAAGGCAGGATAAGGGAGATGCATCCTTCCGAGCAACACAGAAGGTGGGGGATAGCATGCGTCACAGTCTTCCGGGTTTCGAGCTGATACTGCGGGGCTTCGACCTGGACCAGGAAGAGGTCCAGAAAGATTCACATCTAATTTTTAATTCCACAATTCGAATTTGTATTTTAACCCGCTTTCCACCATTTGACACAAATGACCTTCTACAGAAAGAACTAGAAAAAGTAACGCGGACGACATGAAACCTTACATGGGGCGGAAGGGGACCCAGGAGTTACCGACGGGCCAGGTACCTGGCCTCCAAAAAACTAGTCTAATACTAACAAGTTTAAGTTTGTTGCTTCTATGTAAAATTGGAGTATTTTTGTTTCTTTATTTTGTTGTCTACCTTGCAACTACAAAGAACAATAGTGGCCAACTCATATTTGTGGTACTAGAACGACCTAAAGTCACTTGCAGTGCGCCAAACGGCAAAGAAACCTAGCTGTCCGATTTTACTTGCGTGTCCGCTTTTCGGGTCTTCGCGCACATTTTGTGCCGAATCTCAGTAAAACAATCGATTTTGATTTCGTTTTCATTTTTCTTACGTAGTGAAAGAGTTAATGAAAAGAATTGTATACGTTGAAGGTCAATATTTGGTTCCGGGAATGCTGCAGGCTTGCGGAAAGACAGCAGACCGTCTCATTTTTCGAGCGTCCGATTTTACTTGCAGCAGACTGTATAACAAGTCATGTTAATGGTTTGATGATTTCTGGCTTTCTGTAGAGAAAACAGACCACATTTGGGTGTTTCTTCTATTTCTATAGAATTTTCTTTTTTCTTTTACTACGTAAACCCTTCATGAAGTCGTTATCTTTCATGTCCGGACCAAAGTATACTAGATATATTTCGGATGGCGGCCTCAGTCTACCAAAGAATAATGGTAAACTTTATGCTAATTTATAATTTAAAAAACTTCCCTCGCGATGCGAATAACTATTATCTGCATTTCCATTCCTTGCATTTCTTTTATCCGACAGCACCGATTGCAACATCTGAAGAAAAAGATGCTCTCCAATGTTGGTATCACGACTGACGTCGTGCGCTTTTTGTATAGTTCACAGATCTTCAAGCAAACTATCTTCTATGATCATGCAAAACGCAGCACGAAGTTCGGTTGTGGTGAATTCGCTGTAATTTAAATGCCGCCTGTGACTGAGGTTTTCGGTGTATTTGCCTTCTCATTCCCAAGGAAAGACTCTATAAGGCAGACTTGAAAATATTTGGTTTGGTTTTAATGATGGGCCAGTCACATCGGGTCTTAGGCCATAGAGTTACCGGAATGATTAATTGTAGCAGGTCTTAACAAGTTCAGGTCACGAACCTCAACAAGAGAAGAAAATGTCCCACGAACTGAGACGGACCTTAACACGTTAAGCGCTATGCCCAAATTGCACTGCTTTCCGTTCTGCCAGCAATTCGTAGAAACGCCGGCCTACCTAACGGGTTCTGTCGGTCCAAGCAGACCGACGCCGGCTTACGGGGAAGAACACTGTCGGCCCCACGGCCGACGTAGCGCTTAACGTGTTAAAACCGAAAATGGCAAACGCAACTGTCGTCTGTTTCTCCACAGATTTTCCACAATCGCACACACAAACTCACAAGTGATGCTGGCTGGTGGTCGCAACGTAGATCTTCAACGTTCTGACTTTTAATTAGAATTAATTGCTTAATTTCCTCAAATCATAGGCGGTGCAAGGCGAGAAGAAAAAAAAAGAATCCTCGTCATCCAAGAGAGTTATGGACTGTCAGCAGTTAATTTATTCCGTTCACATAATCGGCGGAGACGACCGTGGCTTCCCTTTCATCACACCATCCATTGGCAACAGTGGTTCGTTTTGAATGGAAAGAAAAGTCCATTCGGTGACATATTCAGCATTTGAAACGAAAAGCCCAAAAGGAAAGAGTGAGAGGAATCTCTTCCTTCATTTAAAAAACGAAGCTATGCGAAAAGTGCCTCAAGGTTTCTCGATTGTTGGCACTGGAAAAAGTGAAGCTAATCACCAGTTTAGGCAAAAATGGTTTATGCTCTTTCAAAGTTCGATAAATTTTCTAACGAGCGAACGAATGTTGAAAAACTGATGTGCGCGTTTTGACAACGTAGAGGTTTTCCTCCAGCGTGAAAATGAAATGCAAAAACCGACAACATGAAAAATGTTACAGTTTTCCAATGTGCACGGACGAATGGAATTGAAAATGATTTCCCTTTTGAATATGCATGGTTTGCAAGACTGGAGGTAGGGAAATCCATATCAAAATGGAAGTTTGACAGCCAAATGGGACGCGAATAGGAGGTACATGAAATGGAAGGCATCGACGAGAGTGGAGACAATGGAAGGAGCATCTTTTCAATTAATTTCTTCGTTTAATTAATTTCTTTAGGACGCCATTGGAACCACACAAAAACCGATATGGTTCCTGCGAAGGATGGCAGTGGTTGGGAAAGGAGAAGGCAGACGGAGAAAGAAGCTCGTCCATGTTAGGTTTCCTAGAGGAGTGACCACCATTGGCAGGAAGTAAAAGAAGGGAAGAAAATGACATTGGAATGGGATGGACAGCAAATCATCACCACAAATTCGCTAATTGTTTTTCACCATTGAAGGAAATGCGGTGGGTGGCCGTTAGTGGCGTCACGTCCACTCCGGGGAAACTTAGTCTTACATAACCTCAACCCAGTAGCACTCATCCCATAATGGAAAATCAATCGATTTGGCAGAAGTAGGGGTTGGAAACGTAGATTTTATTGGATACCACACTCGAGGGTGGAAATATTGGCACATAGGGTCTAACACATTAGCTACCTATAACTGGCCCAGGTCCAATGGAAACCACAATGTTCCCGTACATCTCCCCATCGAGGGCAGAGATCTCTCTCAGTTGGGGTTACGGTGTGCAATGTATATTTCCATTTGATCCCCGCAAGCCAGACGCGCCTATTCTGTCTCGTTAAGTACTGGTGGTTTCTGTGGTGTCCGTAAAGGTCGAGGCTATTTTAAATCTACCTTCGCCAATTGCTCCCGAGGGAGGCATAGCATTTTCCTTCAACAATCTGTGGAATTTCGTCTTAACAACGAAATGAGCAACCTTGATCGGAATGTTTGAGGTATGGATGGTGCTTACAACTTTTGCTGACAACTATAGGAATCGAGAACACCTGTTGATGAAAATCTTATGAATATTTGGGAGTACAAAGTACTTAAAGTTGTGGATGTTTAGCCACATTCAGCTTCAGATGAGCTATCTCCTATCTTTCCTATGCTGTGGACAAGTTTGTGTTTTAATTTAAATCTTTATTTTTTAGTGAACATGCAAAACAAATCTGGTCCTAGATCATCTGCAACTTTAAGTCAACCTCTAGAACTCTAGGTAGTCGGTACAAGTTGTATTCCCTCTATGTTTTCTCAATATTGGGCTGTTACTCGAAAATACGTAAACAGGTGGGTAATTGGATAATAATTTTGTGAGCACCAAACTCTCGGAAAAGACTCGTTGTAAACAAGGTCTGAGCATTTTTGCGGAGTTTCACAACGAATCATCACAAAATCATTAATCTTCTTAGTGCGAACCAGTGACCTAGATTACAGCTGATTTGATCTTCCCAAATACTCCCAGATAATCGCAATTCGTACGAAGGAAAGGCTCCTACCTAACATCCAAACGATTGCTTGTTTAATTGAAGACATTACGTGAATGGAATATGAATCTTGGGTTGATCCTCTCTACCAATAGAACGATCTCATTGATAAAGACTGATCAAGCGCGAAATTTCGGATCGTTGTTTCGGACGCGAAAAATAGTTACCCAAACGGTGCCAGCGAAGTGCGAGGATCAAGAGAGAGATGTTGTTTATTTCGCTCTTATTTATACTTTTCTAGGACGAAATATATGCCTAGTGGTTGATAAGTTTATGTCAACTGGTCCACCAACTGGTCTAAACTCGATATTTGTACAAAGTACAAACAAAGACCATTTTTCACGTACATCTTTTTCGTTCTCCACTAGATCCACCATAAATCCTCTGGTCTGCTGTAAACCGGAGGAAAAGCCAGTTTGGAACGAGGGGAGGACAGTTACAGTTGTGTGGCAGGTAATTGCTTTACAAATCGTATGCTGAAGCTTGACTTCAAATGAATCTACAAGGTCTATCGTTTCCTTCCCATTCCATCATCAAACCAAATCAGCCATCGTTCAATTTGAGGGAAACGATCCCGCAATAGAGGGAACTGCGGCGGCACTAATTACAGACTTTTTTTCCATTCGTTAGTTTCCCGGCGTCAGCCTCTCGTTGGGCAATTATACCAACAACATCGGAAAATCTATCCACCCCGCTATGGTTAATTCAACACGCTCCAGTTCCATATTTTTCTGTAATACTGAAGTAAAGCAAAAGAAGAACAATCCCGAAATTCCTGGGAAAATCACAGCTTACGTCGCGTGTCAACCTCATTCTAGTACACACATGAAGAAGGACTCTTCCGTTCCTCCCATGGTTGTGCTTTGCTAATAATAATTAAATTAGAACAGACAGCGTCAACGATGCATAAGGTTGATGAGAAAAGGAAAAATAAGGTGAAGATACACAGGGCTGCTAGCAGCATATAGCAAACGCCATCACCTTTTGCTCCCCCGCCCGCTTCAGTGGCGCTGTCACCAAGCGATGTTAATTAAATGCTACACATGTCACTTAGCCTTCCTTCTTCCCTGAGAAGTTGAATGACAAATACCTTCAAACGAAACAAACGAATGGGGCGGAACAACAAGGACGGGAAATGGAGCACGCTCTCGTTGGGGAAGAGGGCAACTGACAATTTTCCTGCAGTGGAGATGAGTGTAAAATAAAATCATCTTTCATCAAAATTGACAGGAGGCGTGTGTAGGACACGGCATCTCGTTCATCAGGCGATGTCAAGCAGAGGCAAAAGAGACTATAGTTTTCAGTTAGAGAGAATACTCCTTCACGCCAGGAGAAATGTCGCGAAATATTTGCAAAACCATGACGCATGACGTTGACGTTTTGCTTGACATGTACATGAAGAGGTGTTGCTCTACTACCGTTCGAACGACGATGATTCAATGGTTTTTGACGAACAAGTGGAATGTTTTAAGATAGAACGATATTTTAAGCCTATTATTGTACAAAATTAAGTCTATTATTAACACAAACCGGGCGCGTGATGGAGACAGTGGGAACTCTGTGTCTTGTCTGCTACGTTGGACATTTTGTCGCGCTTTTCGTCATGGGAATGATTCGAGCTTTAAAATTCCCGTCAAACGACCAGCATTCTTGAAAGCGTAATGCGCTTTGGGACTTTGTTTCCTCCCTCTGCTGTTCTGTCAATAAACGGGGGGGCAGGCTCGACATCTCCTTCGCGGCCGGAAGAAGTAAGCGTAGCAAAATATTCACAATCGGGTCAAAATGGTTTTTGTCGCGAATTCGGAAAATAATAATAAAAGCAATAATAACACTGAAGTTTCTCTATTTACAAGAAGTGTATGCAGTGATCCCAAGGAGCGTCACGAGAGGTGAAATTGACGGGGCGGTAGATTTCTTTTCGTTGGAAAATCATCCAACAGCTGGACTTTCCTCGCAACGGGATGAAAAACGTGAATCGTGTCTTTGGTTGACCAACCGAATCGAAAGACGGAACAAACCCGTCTCTGGGTCGTGGAGTTAATAATCTCCTACACTCAGGCACACAGCCGACACAATTATTTCGCAAAAGTAGCGTTAAAGTACCACGGCGTCGTCCTGTCTCGGAACGATGAGTAAAATTCCTCGGAATGGTAAATGTTTCCCCAAGATATTGAGCGTGGTATCTCGGAGAGGGATGGAAAAAATTGAAGGAAAATATAACCGTTTCCACTATATTGACAAATTGCATGAAACTTTGTTTCGAGAAGCTTTATTGCGAGAGCATTTAGTTTGATTTAATTTAATTTAAATTATTAAATACAGCCATTGCTGCTTATTGCTTAATTAGAAGGGAAGATATAAACATACGTCTAATGATCCGTTAAAATGTTTATCGTAATTTAAAGACGCAAACAAGTCAATATAAATATGTAAGAACTCAACAAGAACTCCTTTGAAAAACAGTGAGAATATAAAACTAGAACAGATTTTTTAAATCACGTCGCACGTCCAGGTGATGATAGACATGCTAACAGGATCCAGGGTGGTAAACAATTTGGAAAATAAAAATCAAACCAGATCCACACCACAATTACACCACAATCTCCCCTAGCCGTATAACCACCATCGGAGTGTTTCCTCGCTTTTTGACCAGCGAATGTCCTTTGGTGTCCCCTGTTCTTTTTGGGCCTCACGCGGTTCAATCACATGGTTCGAAAGAGAGATAGAGAGAGTGATAGAGATGATCACGGGAAAATACAAGCTGCTTTCATGGAGCATTTCACGGATACATTTAATTACATTACTTCCTTTCCTCTTGCCGCCTAACCGATGAGATGAATCCGGGAGCGACTCTTTTTGAATCTGTGATGATGTTCGTACCCTCGGCCAAGGAAAAACGAGCTTCCATGCAGAAACAAATCGTCTTCGACAAAGGTTGGTTTTAATGTAAGCGCGGCATGTTGATGAATAATCCTGAATAAGCAAGTCAGAGGATGAGGATGACGGCAAAAGTATGGCGAATGCGAATTTGTTTGTTCGCGCCTTACCCCCTCTGTAGTAAGTGAGGTTAGGGTACATCAGTTACCCTCAATTATTCCAGTTTGGTTTCGGTTTTCGTATTGTTTTGAGAGGAGTTTCCATTCGATTTTGCAGTTGATGCACAGTTGGTCCTAGCAAATCCCATCCCTCAACGAAATGCAATTGCAGGACTTTGGGAGTTCAATAAAACGCATTGTGTTTCGGCGACGAATGATGTGTGTGAGAGTGTACGTTGTGCTGTATTTCTAACGTGCTATTTTTGTTCCTATCAAAACGCACCCAAAGAACGGGAAAAGCAAAAAAAATCACTTCAGAGTGAACTCTTGAACGACGTGTTGTAGAGTGTTTCCGGGCAGAAGGGACATCCGTCGCTTGGGAAACAACGTTCGAGTGGACTCTCTCTCTTTTCGGTAGAGGTGTGTGACAAAGTGTCAAATTTGATGGGCTCAGCTCCAATTGGGAACGGAAGTGGAAGTTCTGTCGCGTGAGTGCGTAATTGAGTTGTGCATTTTAATGGAGAAGACTGTACTGGACCGAGGGGCTGGTGACATTTTTGTAGTTTCGCCATTTGTCCCACTCGATGCACTTTCATTTTTTTGCGTAGACAAACGATTGGTGATTGAAGAGTAGTAAGGAAAAGTGTGGCAAGATGCTCCGGTGGTGTAAAATGCACAAACACTTTTTTCAACTGACTTAAACAATTTAAAACAAAATTAAGTAACACTCTAACATTTTACAGAGAAAACAGAATAAAATTAATATTTCTGAAATCATATAAGCGATAGTTTAAGCCAGGGATCACCATACATTTCCTAAAAAGGGTCAGACGATTAAAAATATACTGAAAGCGGGGACGTGAATGATGATTTAATGTTTTCAAAGCAATACTAAACCCTTTTGAATAGAGTATCAAAATAGTAAAGTTGTTGTAAGAACTGGCGTAAAAAAAAATTTAAAAAATTCCATCATAAAACTTTGTCATACAACATTTTGATACTTCTTTTCGTTGAATTTTGATCTTTTTTCAAAAATGAATGTAAATATAAAAAACACCTCGTTCAATAATTTTAATTTTAATTTTCGGGCATTTGCCTCCCAATTACCTATGTTGAAGTTGTTGAAGCCTACAGTTTTCGGAATTCATGAGTTGAAGGCAAGGGAACATACGTCACAATTATTGGAATTACCAAGCATTGAGACAAATCGTTCAAAGATTAATAAATATTGAAATATTTTACGAAATGTATGAATTTACACACCAACACTCAGAAACGAACTTTTATTGATCGTAGCCTTATTCAATGAAGATTAATGGATAGATCAATCGAAAGGCAAACGAATTCCGTAAAAATATTTAACCGACACAACCTACTCCATGTGAAACTAAAATGTCTGCGCGTCTATAAATGCGGGATATCCGTCGATTGGTGTTTTGAAGTGTCCACGCACGAACTTCACACATGGTCGAGGGTGTTGGACGTGATTACTCTCACCCCTCGCAGTTTTGGAGAGCATTGTTTCAAACGGATGAACGGAAACGAAAGCTGGGAAACCCGGTCGGTCGTGAGGATTTCGGAAGTACCGGCATAATTGATTTTCCTTGCGGCGCCACCCTTACCTTTGCTTGTAGTGTTTTACCACGGAAGTTGACGAGCCGGCGAATAATTTGAGTGGTAAAATCAAACACGTCTTTGATGCGGGTTTCTAACACTTCTTAAGTTGTGCGACTGGAAGATGGGTGTTTTCACATTCATGAAGCACAGTCCAGAATATTGTTGCAGTATCGATATTGAAAGTTCTTTTTTCCTGCCACAAATAAATTTAACATTCAATTCAAGTGTTCCTTAGTCGACCACCGGGATTAAATCACAACATGACCCATTTGAGATGCACTCCACAATTAGACCAATTTTGAGGCATGCACCACGTTTTCCCGGAATGGAAACTGCAAAAACAATTAATAATGTATTCACGGAAATAATGAGCGCCAATTCATTTAGCTCATTAATGATAACCGTTGCTCCGTCGGATAGAGAGAGCTGTTCACTATCTCTCTTTACCGCTTGCATGCAGTCTATGCGTGCGTTGGGATGCATTAATCGATTAATTTTATCCACGCTGCCATGCACTCAAACATACACACACCACTAGTGCGTATCGGGATTATAGCCAACCGTAGTTGTCATTCATTAAACCAATTAAAAACAAGCAATCTGCGGGGAGAAATTTTACCGAAACGGTATGGTGTGAGATGGGTTTTAATCGACGGTTGCAAGTGATTTGTATTTATGACAAGCACATTTTTATGATCCCCCATAGAAGTTTGAGATGAATGTGATACCTTAAGAGGTTTAAAGAAAAGTGACACATATAAATCAAGTGCAAGTGTTTTTAAATAGTCGATGAAATACCTCTTTAGGTAGGATTTTTTTACGAAAAGCATTTAAGAGTCTACATGCAATACTCTTGTCTCAAACTGTGGGCTTATTATTAATTTGTTGTGGCTTTTTTCTCATGTACATAACACTACCCCCGTAAACATGCTCCCCGATCCACATCACCACATTTTCGATAACGATATGAGTACGAACGTCCATCGTGTTGCAGAGAATTAAATTACGAACGCCAATACAAAGTTGATATTGTGTCATTGTGGTGAGTTGATCGGTGAATTGGTCAGCGCCCAAACGAAACCGGATAACAGCGACGCTGTAGAATGGTAGTGGAAAACCATTTGCGATACAATCATGATTGAAAATTTAACTAATTTTGTGCATTGTAAACATACCAATAAAAAAAACACACCCATGTAAAAAATGAAAGCAGCATTTGCACTGCATTTTTTTTTTTTTGGGAAAACGGTCACGGACAGCAGTGAAGAAAATCGAGCAGAAGCCACGGGAATTGAAACACGCCTTGCGAATTGAGCGCATAATTTTCCATGGTGACATGAAAGTCTATTGAAAAACCATTTTTTGTAATGAAATGTGTCAAAATTGAACGATGATTTTATTTGTGCCCCAGATTTTTCTGCATCTGGAAGTGGTAGCGCCAGTTGGAAAATCAGCACACCACTTCAACGGCGTGGGTTCGAATCCCAAGACCCTACCATGTACGAGAGGACTGACTATCTACAGAGAAACAAAAGGAAAAAGTCTTGTAAGCCCTAAACGGGGCAGGCATGACCAATATGTTCGTTACGCCATTCCTCATTTTATTAATGAAAGTTTTCATTCAAGTTTTCTCCAAAAATTTCCAAAACCATTTTTTCTAAAAACTTTGATCGAGTCTGCAAACTATATCCGAAAACGAGGAGAGATTTATGACCAGCTTCCGAGCCCCACACAGGTCTTTCGCACGGAAATATGCCGAGTTAGAAAGGATCACGTCTTCTTCGGGGGGTAGTCAACGACCAACGATGGCGATTCTAGGACCCCGGTGGGGACCGGTAATACGATTAATTTAACGACTTGGGAACGAGACTGCCGATAGGTTTTCTGGCGACTAGAAGGTTAGACCGAGGTTTGTCCTCTTCCTTTTCTCCCTTCCCTCACACTGTTGAATCTTGCATTCTCTCATTGTTCACCTAAGTTCGACGTAAAGGCGGCACGTCCGCGCGCGTTGCTCCAGAGGTAATAAATTAGCGTTCCGCTGGGTGTTTTATGCCTTTTTCTGGCTCCTAGATGATCCCAAGCATAGAGGATAGCCCAGGCGGAAACAGATTTTTTTTTTCTAGTGTCTTCGTCTGCTGGCAGGTTTACGAAACAAGACCTACAATTAAATCTGCATGCCGATGATGTTTTTTAAAGCTTCCATTGTAGGTGTCTATAGAACGGTAATGGTAATGCTTTTCTTTTTCTACCATGACGACGACGCGACACGAGACGATCAAGACGTCTATATTTACATCCGGACTAGCCAGATCCTGGAATAAGTTGAACGATTAATTGAAGAAAAGCAATATGTGGCGCTTCTAGGATCGTTTGCTGAGAAAATTGTGTGTTCTGGGGCGTGCTCCCAGTTTGAAAGAATATCTAATGTTATCGATAAAAAAGGCATACCTCCTTTGGAGATGCATACCGGTGCGAATCGTCAAATGGGAGGAATTTTCATATTGCTCCTCTGAAATTTGGTTAGCATGTTGGCGTTGGGGTTCCCTCACCCAGTTAATGTATATTTTAATGGTTGCTCAAATGAACTCTGGGTTAGTTTACATCTGTGGGGTAGATGATGAGGATGTAAACAATATCGTTTATGGAACAGTCAGAATAATAGAGGGTAACATGCGTAAGACCTAGCACCTGATGATCGTTTTAAAACACACTCCTTGGCGGCAAACTGTACGTAGAGAATGTAAAAAATGCTACTGCTAAATTCGCCCGGATTCCGGATCGAAGTTGCTGTAGTTTGTCTTGGTACGTGCAACAATTTCTTATCCGACTGTCGTAGGTGTTAAGGTTAAACGATTTATTTTCGAGTATTAAGGAAGGCGGTGGTTGAGGAATGCTACCTTTCTCCAAACTTCTCAAACTATTCTTCCTACTACCATAAATTGATACTCTTAACGTCCCGCTCTTTCTGCTTCTCGAAAGTATCGATTGCAATTTGGGAATCGCTTACTCTTGCAAAGGAAGGTCCATTAGGGACGAATAGTAATCATTTCGACGGAATAGAAAAGCTCCGAGTTGCTGTGTGTTCGTCTAAATCTGAAGTCCTTCGTTTAACAGGTTGGGCAGCTAAACGATAAGTAATACCAACGGAACGTAAGCTTTTACCGGAAGCAGAACGGGTCAGAACCAAAGACTTCAAGAGACAGCAGCTGGTTATCCTGGTACTTGAATTGATTGATAGAAACATTTAGTTTATTGATGCCATAGACGCACTATAACAATCCCATAAACATTGTTGTTGTTGCTAACCGAAGGTTGTCGCTCTTCCAGTAGTATCTGTATCGTCATCCCATGCATTTGGAACTCTCTCTTTGGAACTCGTCCCGGCTGAGAGATGTCATTAATTTAAATTTCTGACACAATGTGACGGTGCGGGCCACCACCCTGGGACTCCTGGTGCCGCTCACTACTGGGAGCGAGGATATACCCCTTTATCACCCCTTACCACCGGACTACTGACCAGCTAGAGCAATCCGTCGCGACGAAGAATAGACGAACTTCCGCCAAGTTGATAAAACTCCATCAAACAGCGATAAGGACGACGACATCGGTGGCCACTACCAACAACACTCTTTTGTTCCTCTTCTCTATCTTACTCTGGTTTCCTTCCGCCAAGAATCTCTGCCGGCGTTACACTCCAGCCGACGTTATTGCGGGATGAAACGTTCCTGGCCATTCTCGTGCACACGGTAGGAAGTGATTTATGGACACAGAAGACATCCACACACAACTCCGCACCGGTCTCTGTCAAATGACCGAGAAGTAGATGTGTCTACTTCCGCTAATGGCAAGGCACGGAAATGGTGGTAGTGGTTCGGCTTCGAAGGGATAGGAAAAAAAACTGCAGCATTGACAATCCCCGGGTCGGAGGATTGCTATTGCAGTTTCAGTTGAATTGAAGGACATATCATTTTACCCTTTTTCATGGTTTACACATTTTTAGGAATAACAATTTTACCCTTCTGCTGGTCAGTTCCTATAGTAAATCCTTGTCCTACGGGGAGATAAACAAACCAACAGAGAAAGTGAAAAAAAAGGATTCCACCACAATCGACCATGACATAAACCGACATTTTGTAGTGGATCTTTGATTGACAGTTAGGAGGGTATTGTAAATTGTTATTTCTTAACCATAGCAACCCATTCACGTGACTTCGATTCTGCACACAGTTCCAAACATCAGCTAGGATGCGTATCTGTTGTTACGTACACAAGTTGACACAAGCGATAAATCGCGTCGCATTTGTGATCTGTGGTTGAGTTTATTTCTGTTTTCCTAGATTCAGTTGTTTGTTTGTGTGGTACATTTTTCTTCACTCCATTCTATCGAGTTTTCCTCCGGACTTCGGACACGATTGTTGAAAAACATAAACATGTTAGCCGAGTTTTATATCGGTTGACTACAATCGATCCGCGGTGAAACCTAAAAGCAAATCGTCTACATCCTCCTCTTGCGGGTACACATATAATTATGTGGTTGCTGCTTAATAACTCATAAAAAAATATTTATTCTTTATAAATTACAAGCTCAACGCACAAGTTTGAGATCTAACTCTTACAAAAGTAGAAATAGAACTGAACTGGTCCCTACTTGCTGCCCTGCTTTTATAGTAGCGCTCGTGAGAATGCCGATAGGGGGTGATGTTCCTGATGATTTGTTTTGCTTCCAGGCCGTCGTGGAATGTCGCCTTGAATGTCTGCTGCACTTCCGTAGCCAGGGAACATGCATGATCATGCTTTATCGTTGATGATCTGTCGCCTTGAAGATATTGCGTCAGCCAGAACTTGCCGTTGTTGTGAAGACTGCAACAATGTCATCTATCGGATGTTATGTCTAGCGTGATGCTTTCTACGTGCCGTTGTTGTGAAGACTGCAACAATGTCATCTATCGGATGTTGTGTCTAGCGTGATGCTTTCTGTCTAGACTGGTTGAGTGTAACGTAACTCCTCCGGGGGTAGACTAAAGTACGTCCTCGAACTTCTGGTTATCTTTAGCCTTTTTCCGTCGTTTCTCGATCTTCGTAGTTTGTGGTGTTATGATTTTCACGGATTGTTTCTTTTTCTGGCAAACAATTACTACAATTATCAAGAGTATAAATGCAATCGAAGTTCCACCGAATAATGAAAATGTCATTTTCATATGGGAATATTGCTTTAATGCTATGTGCTCAAGCTGTTTTCGATGCAGCTTTGTTTCATTCTGCATGATTGTTATGTTTGGTAGGTGTATGACGTTCCAATTTAGTTTGAGATTGGGATAGGCACCTTGTATTTCCTTCGCATTGTTCGTTATTTCTTCCGCTTCGAACGTTTGGTTATTAATTGTCACCGTACAATTATAGAAGTTAAGGATGAAGTTGCCTTGTAGTGTTCGGTCATCCGGTCCGCAATCTGATTTAACTTCTAAATCGGCGCTGTTTCTGATCAAAATCTTGTTATTGCCAATGAGGGTAACTTTCGTGTTTTTATCTGTAACTGCCATACAGCTGCTTTCTTTTCCCTTTAACATTGGTTTGAGACAACTATCTTCAAATGGTCTGATGTATTCTCCCAATTGTATGGTATCGAATGGTTTGATAGTCTCGTATAATTCTTCTTCGCTTTGTACAACGTACATCGGGATGTTTGTTATTGTTGTATCGTTGATTGGTAGCGGTTCAATCTGAAAGATTTTGCATGTAGCTTTCAGTTTTGGAACTTGTAGTATGTAGAGAAGTGTTTTCCCATTCAGTGCTATTTTTGGTATAGCGAAGTTCAATGCTTGCTCGGGAAAATCTGTACTTATTCCTTGATCGTTGATAATTTTTTCGACTGCGAGTATCTCGTTTAATGACAACAATTTACTATTTGTCAATTGGATACGTGTTCGAAGTACAGTATCTTCTATGTCTTCGAGGATTCGATTGGTGGTGTCCATGTAGACTAGTAGTGTGATCGCATCTAATTCTTGTAGTAGAATTTTATCTTTGTTTGCGTGTTTTTCAATGAGTTCATTGATAGTTTCTGTCATTTCGGCTATCTTTGAATTAACTACGTTGTTGATGCTGATTTGCGCGTTGTTTTCGCTTATAAGATCGTTCAATGTTTTGTTGATTATACCAAGGTCTACGGCATCTGGTGATCCTGCAATCCATTTCCATGCGGTGCCTATGGCATTCCAACGTTTAACACGTTTACTTGGTGTTAGTTGTCCTAACCTGCTTCTTATTTCCCTACTGCGTTCTGCTATGAGGTTCGATATAGGCAAGCTTTTATCAATCTTACTAGCTATTGTTTGAAATCTCATAACATTATCTCCTATATTAGTGAGGTTAATTGGGTGGACAATTTTTAGGTTTCCTGTCTGAATTTTGCAATCTTGTTTTTCCAGTAATAAGATCGGGTCCTGATTTAGGTTTCGTATTTGAAGGGTTCCTCCGAGGGTATTCGCGACATATGCGATTATAATCATCGTGATTAAGTACATCTGTAATGAGTAATGTAATGGTTACTTTTTAATGCGTTTAATTTTTGATTTATGTCTCTTAATATTCTTAATATTTAAACGTTTTATCCCTTGAGCTGTGTACTTTAAATGGTTTGGCTCTAGGATCTAGTTTTTTCCTAACGTTTGGTAAAACAAAAACTTCATCATTTTGTTTAAGTTCTGGAGGGGTTTCTCGTTTATCGTTTCTTTTAATTTGAGTAATCCTAGCTTTTTCCAAGTTAGTTTTTATTTTCTTAAATAGTTCCTCTGTGTTCAGGAAATTGTTCGTTTGGTTAAAAATGATTTCATTTGGTGCGTATTTAGTTGACGAGTGAACTGAATTGTTGTACAGGGAAACTGCTATCGCAACTTTTGTTACTGTATCTGTATCTGAGAATTTATGTTTATTTGTGTTGAATATTTCGATTATTGTTGAATGTGTTTTTTCTACCTGCCCATTAGATTCTGACGAGGATGTATAGAGTAATTCAACATTTAGGTTTGCTAAATAATTTTTCAATTGTACCGATCTAAAGGTTGTTTCGTGATCTGTAACGATTTGTGACGGTATATTAAATGATGCAAAGTATTGGGCTAATGCATTTTTTACGTCGGTAAGATTTTTTGTCTCCATTTTAATAAATTGTGCATGTTTTGAGAATGAATCTACCAGTGACAAGAAATTGTTATTATCAATTTGAAAGATATCCATATGAACACGTTCAAAAGGTTTTGAAGTTATTGGTCGAGGTGAAAGTTTAATGTTATATGGTTTTCTCTCATATTTGTGTATGTTGCAGATCCTACATGAGTTGCAAGCTATTTTAATTTTTGATACCATTTTTGGAAAGAAAAAACTTCTTCTTATTTGGGATTCCATTTCGGTTATGCCTCGATGAGCACGCTCATGTTCTTTTGTAACGATCGCGTCTTGTCTTTGCTCATTTGTCACATCTTCCACAATGTTTTGCGTAAGAACGAAATGGCCATGGTCACTAAAAAGATTTTTGTAAACATTTTGAATTATAGGGATTATGATTTCAGGGGCCATTATTGCTGTTTGTTTATTGTTGTGGTATCGTAGTAGGCAATCCTTTATAATGCTTTCCGTATATTCTTTGTTGCAAATTGTGACTCTTTGATAGTTGGTGAATGGGGTTTCTCTTAGTTCAGTTGAGAAATTTGCCAACTTGAAGATTATCTGATTCCGATAATAGTTGATTGGTCTTTCTGAAAAGTGGATAAAATAATTATCTGATGTGTCTGCAGAGTGTACTGTATCATCATCAGAAGTGTTCTCAGATATCAATGGGTCATCCATTCGGGATTCCGGGGGATTATTTATTTGAGAATCTGAAATAGAAAGATTTTCGTTAACGTTGATATCCATTGTGCATTGTTTTTCCTTTGGATTTTCTTGCTTCTCTGAAAAAAGACAATTTTGATTAATATTTTCAGGATCTTTACGACTTAGGGCGTCTGCCACTACGTTAGTTTTTCCTTCTTTATATTTAATTTCGTAATCGAAATTTTCTAGTTCCAACCTCCATCTTAGGATTTTAGAGTTCTTTGTCGATGTTTTTATAAAGGTTAGTGGTTTATGGTCAGTTAAAAGTGTGAATTTGTGGCCATAAAGATAGGGGTAATATTTGTTTACTGCCCAGATAATTGCTAAGGCTTCCTTTTCTGTTGTTGAGTAATTTATTTCGGCTTTGTTTAATGTACGACTAGCGAAAGCTATGGGTCTTTCAATTCCATTTTGTATTTGAGATAATACTGCACCTAAAGCGAAATTGCTAGCGTCAGTGGTCAATATAAATGGTACATTAAAGTCAGGGTACGATAATATTTGATCGGACGTCAAAATGTTTCTAAGCGTGTCAAAGGCTTTAATGAATTGTTCATCCTTATGATTCACGGTTTGATCCTTTTTTAAATATTTCGTAAGAGGTTTTGTTAGTTTGGCGTAATCTTTGATAAAACGTCTGTAATATCCGGTTAATCCGAGAAATTGTTTTATTTGCTTTTGCGTTTTGGGTAAACTCCAGTTTCCTATTTTTTCTATTTTCGAGGGATCTGGTTTTATTCCTTCTGGTGTTATGACATGTCCCAAAAATTCGGTTTCCTTTTTCAAAAATTGACATTTATCTAGCTGAATTTTTAAGTTAAATTCAGAAAGTCTTTTAAGTATTGTTGACACATTTTCTAAATGTTTTCTTAAATTGTGTCCAATTATGATTATGTCATCTAAATAAACGTAGCAAATTCTTCCAATGAATTCTTGAAGAATGCTGTTCATTGCACGTTGAAATGTTGCTGGTGCATTTTTCAATCCAAAAGGCATTCGAGTAAATTCGAAATGTCCTCTATCTGTTGAGAAGGCTGTTTTTTGACTGTCAATAGGATCCATTTCTATTTGATGAAATCCTGATTTGAGATCTAGAGTAGTAAAATATTCCGATTTTCCTAAGCTGTCGAGAATATCTTCTATTTGTGGAATAGGAAATTTATCATCGATGGTTTTTTCGTTCAACTTTCGATAATCGATGACAACTCTTATTTTCTTTTTCCCTGAGGCATCCATCTTCTTGGGTACGACCCAAATTGGTGAAGAGTATGGACTTGTGGAATGCTTAATTATTCCTGTTTCTAACATTTCCTCGATTTGTTCTTCCACATCCTTTTTGAAGTGATGGGGATACCTGTAGGATTTAGAGTACGTGGGTAGTTCGTCGTTAGTAACAATTTGATGTTTGATTACTGTAGTGGACGATAGTTTTTCATTTGGTTTCAATAACACTTGCTGGTTATCAATTAAAATTTTAATTAACTGTTCTTTTTCAATGCTTGTTAGATGATTCATAGCTATTAGCTTCGTAATGTCTTCTTTGTTTAAGAATTTTGCATTGATCGGTATTGGAGTTAACGTTTCGAAATTGTTAACATTCAAGGAAAGTTTTCCGTTTTCAAAAACTGGTGGTTTTTGACGGTTTGTGATTATGCGTACAGTGGTTTTCTTGTTTATCGACCGATATAATCCGGGTTCGATAAAAGATCCATCTTGTAGTTTTTGATAAGTTGGGACAAACCAGTCACCATCTTTGTTAGAATCCAATTCAATATTATGTGAGTACGTTTTGGTTTTCGGGTAGTATTTATAAAATGGGATTATAGTTTTTCCGATAATAATATTTTCATCTTTGTAGCTAACATTAGCTTTAGTCTTTGCTAGGTATTCTGATCCTAGTATTCCATCAAAAAAGTTATGGAATTTGAACACATAATAGGTTTGTGCGGGCACATTTTGTCCTATAAGATTTGCAATTGCCCTTTGCTTTATTTTCTGGGTTCCAGAAATATTTTTTATGTTAACTTCGGGTACATCTTTAACGTTAGTAAGTACGTCAGGTTTAATTATGTTTTTATTAGCTCCGGTATCTATCAGAATCCTTATTGTTTTTTTAGTAACATAGTTAGTGCTGATGAAGTATGGAAGATAATTTACGTCTTTTCTTCGTGAGTCTGCGTCCAACAAAAATTTAGATCGACGTCTTCGCATGGTTCGTCGTCTGAAATTTCATTGTTATTGATCTGTTTCCTGTTCAGGGTTAGTTTACTGCGCACAGATCCTACTTCCATGGGTTGTGGAAGGTTATTATTATTAGTTTTTATTTGGTTGTTTTGGGTTTTGTTGTAACCCTCCGATTTCCTATATTCTTCTTTATGGTGTCTGTTGTCTTCCCTGTAAGACCAGAAGTCTTCTTTCTTTGGTGGGAATCTTTTCTCCTGGGGTTTTCTATTAATTTCCATATTTGTCGCGGTCACTTCCCGTGACTGGAATTTACATACAAAAGCGTATGCAGCTTCCATATCTTCTGGACAAGCGGCTTGGGCATATCCGAAGTACGGTTCTCGCAATCCTGCTAAAAATGCTGCTAGGGCGTCTTCCTCAATAAAAGCATTTATTGCATCCCAATGATTGAGATATTTCTCTTTTTGTTTTGCCAATGTTTTTATATTTTGGATGATTTCCTTACATTTGTTATAATACTTATGGATTGACATTCCATCCGCCATTTTCGTTTGCCACAACTGGCTCTTATAGTATGTCAATTCCTGCCTATCGCCTAACGCGTTAATCAGGATAAGCTTGACTTCTTCGAAGGTTGTAGGGTTTCCAGCTAAGCAAAGTATGTCTTTAGCCTTTCCTTCAATTTTATTGACTACTGCGGTTGTGAAAATTCGCATCTGTTGTTCAGATACGATTCCTTGGAATATTCGTAATGTGCCTTCGGCTGTGTTTAGCCATGATGTTAGTTGTTTTCTGTTTCCGTCAAATTTTGGAATTGACTTGATTGGATCAGGGATTTTGCATAAGGCTTCGTAAGAATTTCCTACATGGTTTCCTGATGACAAATTTGGTCCTTGTTGTTGTTGTATTTGTAGATGTTCTACCATCTGTTGCAAGGCTGCAACTTGGTTTTTTAGAGTTTCAACATCCATTTCGTGGTGTTGTAGGCTCAATGATTCAAGAGTTAGGTTTTCGGTTCTCAGCGGTACGTGTGAATACTCTTCTGATTGTTGTGAACTCGAACTATCTGAATCTGAGTTTGGGCTGTCTGTGCGTGTAAGGAGTTCTCTGACCTTTTTCAACGCGGTCTTCTTTTTGGAACCCTTCATCCAGGACAAACTCTTCTTGGGGGTTTTTGTTTTTTCTCAAAGGCCCTATCTCGTAGTACTCCCTTGATTTGGATCTATCACCTATCTAGTAGTATGATATTTCCCTACCCAAAAAATCTATCTAGTAGTGTTTTTTGAGGACACAAGAAAAAATTACTTCAGTTAGGCGTCACGTCTATCTCGTAGTGCGCGTACGTGTTCACGAAAATAATCTTTACTCGCGATTTGGTTCGTGGGCCCTATCTGGTAGTACTCCTCACGAAATGAAAGTAACACTTTTAGTTTACCGTCATTAATGAGTTCACTTTCACATTCGATAAAACGTGGGCCCTATCTGGTAGTACTCCCTCCGAATTACAAAAACATGAAATGACTCACTTTGTTGCTTAGTCGTGTTTGGGCGTGGGCGTGAAGAACGTTGGTGGTACTCCACATGTCCAGTAGCGGGGGATCCTCAACTCCTCAGCGACTCTGGTTACAGGGTCTGTGTTGCTTGCGGATGCTTATGGGCGATCTCTCTAAAATGTTTGTGCACTTTGAAGCACAGTTTCACTAGCAATGTTCGCACTCCTTGCGGGACGATTTCACTTGTGATGTTCGTACTTCTGTTATACACAAAGTCACTTTTAGATTTCGCACACTTTGCGGAATCACTTTCTTTTGGTTTATATTCCAAAAGATTTCCACTGTTTTTCTACTAGATCACTTCCTCAAACGCCTACCCGGCTGCGCCAATTATGTGGTTGCTGCTTAATAACTCATAAAAAAATATTTATTCTTTATAAATTACAAGCTCAACGCACAAGTTTGAGATCTAACTCTTACAAAAGTAGAAATAGAACTGAACTGGTCCCTACTTGCTGCCCTGCTTTTATAGTAGCGCTCGTGAGAATGCCGATAGGGGGTGATGTTCCTGATGATTTGTTTTGCTTCCAGGCCGTCGTGGAATGTCGCCTTGAATGTCTGCTGCACTTCCGTAGCCAGGGAACATGCATGATCATGCTTTATCGTTGATGATCTGTCGCCTTGAAGATATTGCGTCAGCCAGAACTTGCCGTTGTTGTGAAGACTGCAACAATGTCATCTATCGGATGTTATGTCTAGCGTGATGCTTTCTACGTGCCGTTGTTGTGAAGACTGCAACAATGTCATCTATCGGATGTTGTGTCTAGCGTGATGCTTTCTGTCTAGACTGGTTGAGTGTAACGTAACTATATGTTATGTGACTGTCCGGGAAAGTAAACCTTAGCTTTCAAGTTCAATGCAAGATCGGTTGGATGCAATATCGATTTACCTGTAACGAAAGTGAGAAACAAAAAACCGTTAGCCATTTGGCAAATACAAGCTGAAAGGGGGCAAATGTTTACATTATGTAAAGTCGATATGGTATAAATGTTATCACTTCTTTTATTAGCAGTCATTTTTCGTATGCATTAAAGAGAATGCGCATTCCAACAGCAGCACACATCGCACAAACCGTTTTACGCCTTACCAAAGAAACCAAACTGTGGGCGACGTTAAGGTAACTACTAGCATGTTCCGAAAGAGGCCGTAATCGCATCTCTTCAGTTTTTCAGACTCCCAAGGTTCAAGTGGTGTTAAATATCTTCAAATTTATTACCTCGAACGCCATATGCGATTCAATAGAAAAAAAACGGGCAAATCGTAATTTTTTTAACAAGATTATGCTAATACCAATGGCCTAACCAAACGCAAGAAGAGCAAAAGAGGAACTGTTATAACGAAGAAATTTTATTTCGCATTGCATAAAACCAAGCCAGGCTACAAAATTTCTGCCGTGGAGATCACACATACCTCCCGTCCTCAGCGAACATATTTGGGATCTTCCAAAATTTGGTATCGCTTCATTCGGACACTTCCTTAGGCGCGGAGAGTCTTCATCTTCTCAAACCGATCTCTTCTTCCTTTGTCCGCAATCTTGGATCGTTGCACGAAAAGCAATTCGCTTCGGGTGTTTATTTTACGGTCCAGTATTTATTTAACGTGTTATTGAGATTTGAATTTATGAAGAATGAATATTGAGTGCATATGATCGTCGTTTGCAACACACACTTTGACTTCGAGGAGAAGTAGTGGATGAAGGATCGATGTGGTTTTGTGGCTACAACCTTATTCGAACCATTGCTTGGTGCGAAACCGATGGATGTCCCGTCTTGAGGTAAGGCAGGGATGTCAAACATGCGGCCCGCGGGCCACATGCGGCCCGCAAGACCATTGGGTGCGGCCCGCGACCCCTTTAAAACATTACATCGAAAGTTTGGATCCTTGAGTATTGGCTTATAGCAATTACCAAAATATTTAATGTAAATTTTTTCACGAACTGCGAATTGCAAGAGAACTGAACGAATGTCAATTTAAACTATTTCAATAAGAAAGTGATATGCAACTTTGAGGCAAGGGTTTTACACAGATTTTTCTAGACAAGTGGATAAATAGTGTTTATAGAAAACAAACGTTTCTATACTACAAGACCATTCCAAACAAAATAACAAATGCGGAGCAATAAGTTAGCTATTGTAATAACAATACCTTTACTTTTCTAAAATCATTAACAAAATACACAATAGTGTTGAACTGCAACATATATTTCAATAAACTTGATTTGAATTCGTTAAAATTTGGAAAATGATTGAGCAACAAACCCTCTCTTTTACTCAAAATTTATAAATTTTATAAGAAGTAATATAATATGAAAAAATGTGAAAATGTAAAACATGATTGACTGTTAAGATAAAACCACATTGTTAAGAACATATTTTCATCACTCCAATCAATTATATGGTTTGGCCCGCGAGCCTATTTTGGGAGGAAATGCGGCCCGCGAACCTATTTTGGGAGGAAATGCGGCCCGCAAGGTGAAACGAGTTTGACATCACTGAGGTAAGGTTTTGTATGTTTCTTTTCTTTTCTCTGAGAGTGAATTCAGCCTTCGCAAAGTTTTGCGTTCGAGGTAAGAAGTTATGTTTATGTTTTTGAATTCTCGAGATCGTTGCGATGCTGACGGTGTTTGGTTTCCACGAAACCACACACATATACATTCGACACCATTTTATTGATAGAATCTGACTCGAACTTTTTTTCGATTCCGATCAAGAGGAAGAGTGATTCGGAGGGTTACCTTTTGACTTCCCCACCCGCTGCGATTTCCCGCTGTGGTCCAACGTGGGGTGAGATGCTGCTCTGCTGGTTGGGGTGTTGGGTATGTGATCCGAGCGCAGATCGGATTCAGAACACGACGCCAAAGTCAGATCCGCGCAACGGGTGGTCGAGTCAGCTGTCGCCATCGCCAACCCTCCCAGAAAAGAACCGGAGGCCATCGACGAGAACGCTTTCTCATTCGTTAACGACGATGAACGTGCGCAGAGCGTTTTCGCCGGAGGTTTGCCTTTCCGTCTGAAGCGGCCGGGAAATTCTAACGACGACGACTCTTAGCGTGTTCTGACTTTTTCAATTTACGATTACATGTTTCCATCTCTGTGTTCCATCTACGCACACCAACATACCTTCTCTCATGCGGAAACACGCAATCACCGTTTCTCAAACTAACATGGAAGAAGGAAACGTCGTCGTCGCACCGTAACAGAACAACTCGCGATTTGCGAATTAACTTCCAGCTTCTTGGCACAACATGGAGGCTGAAGTGGAGTCCAACCGACTTGTAGTCATTCTCTTGGGTGTTTTGAATTATAGCATTATTTATTTATTGTTTGCTTTTGAGCCTTTGGTGTTAGTAAAACAGGAGTGAGGTGAAGTGTTGTGTCAACCAATTCGTTTTGAGAGTTTGGAGATAGTTTCAATACGAGCAGGTTTGTGGTTGAATGATTGGATGATTAATTTTACATTTAAAAAATCATTAGCTGAATAATTAATCCTCGATTGAAACGCGAAAATGAGAAAAATACGGATGATTATGCGTCCCACTTCTTACCCCAACATAGATGGGGTGAGAAGAGAATAAAACACAAGCCAATTGCAGACATTATGTATGAAGTTATAAAATAAGGTTCTAAGATAAAGTTCACAGTGATGTAGAATTGAATACAAATGCAATACAAACTTAACTTGAATAACCCTTTCATGACCATAAGCTATTCAAGATTAAAATTGGCAGTACAACACAATATTTTGGTTATTTGGGCTGTAAAATAAGACAATATCAGCAGAAATCTAGCAGTCTGAGTAGGTTTTCTATAATTTCATTGGAAAAATTTTTCCCGAAGAACCATAAAAGTAAAAAAATGACTAGTATAACTATGGAATTTCTTTTATTTGCTTTCCAATAGAATATTAAACATATAAAAAATTCTAGATAGACATATTAAAAATACTAAAATCAAGATTTGAGCAATTTCTATAAAAAAAATATTAATTCAACTTTTCAAATACTAAGTTGTTGTTGTTAGTCGAATGGTTTGGTTTTGGAGCAATTAATTTTGATAGTTCTTTTTTGTTTATTCGTTCAGAAAGACATTTGCCGCCTTTGACATAATATTTTCTTTGACGTTTCGTTTCAAAAGTATCGTTTTGATAAAAGTTGAACAAACAGTAAAGAGTTTTGTAGATGAGAAAAATATTTCCCTTGGTCGTGAAAGGGTTAAGCTTGATTTCATGAACAAGTAAATAACAAATTCGTGTCAGACATTCGTATCAGTGAAATGTCGGATATTGTGAATAACGTCACTCAATTGATGTCGTAGTTACGGCGGCTCTAGCGTAACTGACAGGATATCATACTTCCTCTTTCGTCCCAATTGAAGGGTAAAGTGCAGAATTCTGGAATTTTTTCATCCCTCACGAGTAGCCACTTTTCTCTGACACTTGGTATGCAATCAGACGAAATTGAAAATCGATCACCTTTGAGAAAATTTTGGCAGCAGAAGGAAAACAGTGAAATTTGTTTATCATAGTGGAAACCCTTTTGTCACGCCGCGGCAACCTGTGACCCTGGCTCGAATAGGATTGCACTGGTGCTTCTCCAATGGAAATCAAATTTACGTCAATCGAAGGCGTGTTGTTTGCAATGGCGTCGTTTTTCCTGTGAAAGGATGCTGTGAACGACACCAGCATCTTACGCCGTTTGCGTCCGGATACGCGCGAACGCATGCATGACACGTGATTGCAGTTATTGCGTTTTTGTTCCGTCTACCACCACACACCACTACTCATCGATAATTCAGTTTAATCCCTCAATCTACCACTTCTACGCTCCGAGCTCGAAGCCCTTAAGAGGGCGAATTTTTAACGACATTTCTCTACGACGAAGCTGAGAAAGCAGCACTGCAAACAATGGCACGTGGTATGCGCACATCCTAGACGGCGTATTTCTACCGCCTTCGTTTAACTTCTTGAGGGGTTGAGGTCGCGCGACAGCTTTAAATTGATATTTTAATCAATCCCTTGAAAAGGCGTTGGTACGGAGTCAATTCAGTATTTTTTAATCACTGCCAAGGGACCAGTGGCTCGTTCCAAACACGGTTGACCCCTTGTATCCGACGCTAACAAGTCGGATGAGACAAACACAGGCGGTTGAAGGGGAACTTTTTCACTCCTTTTGGTATCCTCCAAAACGAGCTTCTAGTCCAGGTTCCCAGAGTAAAGGGACGCAATCAGCAGCTCAGAGCATAGACAAAACTGACAGGAGATTTATTGCAAACGCGTGTCTCCGTTGCTCTTGATCCTCCAGGGGTGGTGTACGACATTGCAATATGCAGCTCCTCAGAAACAGAAGCCGTTGGTCCCTGCGGCGGCTGAGTGCGACAGTGTACAGCCCTCAAAGTTGTTTTCCCAACCCAACCACAAATCGTATCTTTTGTCTGGACATTTCGTTTTTATCAATGCGAACCCAACGGACGCCCTCCACTTACGAGGGTTGAGAAGATGCATTTGAATAAGAAATGAAACCCAATCAGAGTATAGTCCAGGGTGCAGAGGTCATCGACGATAATCGCTGGGACTGAGACACTAGATCTGCTGGTACGATCTTCTGGCAGTTCTACTAATGGTTAACGAGAGAAGTATGCACCCTTTATTGGTTTTGCGGTGCACGAATCAATTTGGATACTCTTTGGCGTCGTTGGAAAACCGCTCCCAACTTCAATTTTGCATCTGAAAGATTATGATGTCCGGAGTCACGTTCTGAAGCGTTTTTATCCTCTGGATAGCAACAAACAATGGCACAATCTGGGATAGGGGTTCTGGCGCTGTGCGGCGCGCGAAGCAATAAAATTCAATATTTTGATCAGCATATTCCTTGACTTCCTTAACGAGGTGCGGCGGCGGCTCTTGTATGGTACCTCCTCCCACAAAGCTTCCGTTTCGTTTCTAAACGGCATTATTGAAATCGACACAAGCAGAACTAAGGCATACAGAGGGAGCGACGGAGTGGTGGTGTGTAGTATATTGCTTCTGTTTCAATTTCCACCAACATTCCGTCATTCCCGCTACCCCTACTCTTTCCGTTTCTGCCAAGAAAGAATCTCTTCACAACGTTTGGTTTAGTTTTTTCTGTCTTCGACTTGACCTGCCTGATCTTTTGCCTTTCGTCTTCACATTTTCTCCGGCATGGAAGAGAACTGATTTTAAAGGAAGTTGTTTTTCATCACATTTTATTGCGGTTACGAGTGATTGGAGTTATGGTTGGATTTTGTGCCCTTGATTTTTAACTCGGGCTAGTTAAGGGTCTTACTGGCAAATGTTGCGGTTTGTTTCGTAAAAGTATGCGACGCTTTATAGTTTGGTATGCGCATGAATTAAATCTAGTTGAAATGTTAAACATTTTAGAATAAAAAAAAATGCATACTGTCGAAAGATCGAAAATATATTTCGGACGTTTTTCTCTATGTATATAAATATCTAACCAATAGATTTAAAACAGCCTGTGGCGAAAACAGCCGATCATCTGCAACGATGAGACTATTCAAATTTCCTATCCGACTGTGAAGCTCAACTTCAGTCAACGTTCTTCGCCGCTTCGAACAAAAAGAAAACAAAAGTTCGGAGAAAATAATAAAAAAGTCGTAAAATGTGAACCCATATTTTAAAGGCTGATTTCCTAAGCCCCAGTGGACGTTTGCTGCCATGCAACACAGGAAATTGGACTACAACGCCAACGACGAGCGAGCGACTGGTTATTGATCGAGACCGTTAGATACACGCAACACCGAGGCGCTTTAGTTGGACCACAAAAAAACCAGAGTCTGGAGTGAAGTTCGAGCCAAGCGGAACCTGTAGGAAAGAAAACGCAAACCTCACTATGGATAGCATGAAACTAGCGGGTTGGGGGTTGTGGAAATGTAGGAGAAACCGGATGGAAGCATGTCAATTAATTTTAAATTCGAAGGCGATAAATTTTCGTTAAACAAATTTCTGATCGTGCGCAACCTGAGGTGTCGTTCGGATTTGCTGCCAAATTTTGCTTCAACTTGGGGTTTTCAGATCTTCGTGAGGCCAGATCGCAAAGTTGTCATATTTTACTGCTACGCGATCATTCGATAGCTGTGTGACAACTCCAATGGTTACTGCAAAGATGGTACAAACTCGCTCGGTTACGTTAGGTTAGTTTTGACGATTTTCGCTAAGAAACCTTGCGATAATGACTAACTCTATCTTAATATCCCATGGGTCTATTCCAAATGGAGTGTTTTAATCAATATGTAAACAGCTGCATTTGTGTATCTCAATTTCCTATTCCGTATAAACTGCTGTAAAGCTAAATCCCAAAAACTCACGATGAATCCGATCGCATCCGATCGATAACTAACCAGTTTCACCGAATCGTGACACAAGGATTCTGGGGCATGATAGGCTGACTTAAAGATGTTTATTTTTTAGACCACTAATGTTTCCAACAGGCTGAATACATTTTTGATGACTCAAATTAGAAGAATAACGAACAAAGTCTATCAAAGAAGTTAGCAAAGCAAAGCCAGAGAGGTGATCCGCAGCGAAAAGTTTTCCTAAAGAATCGATCCGACCGAAGGCGCCCGGCAGCGAATTGGTTATGTCCAAAGATAAATCGGTGTAGCCAACGGAGCACGCGAGAGAATGTAAATTTTTTGTTTTATCGTTTTCACGATCCGATCCGCTGCTACTTTATTCGACTATAAAATCCGGAGCAAGACAGCAATCATCGCATCGTGATATTATTATCAAAGCAGACTCTAACCCCCTTGGGAAACACATCCCTCACAATATGCGCTTTCACGGATGAAAAATCCTTATACTTAAAATAGTTTTGAGCGTTACTTAGCGTTTTTTTTCGTTTGACGCGTTTTTTCGACCATGCGTTTTTTGACCGTCGCGCCCGCCACAGCTAAAACCAAACATGCGATGGAAACACTCTCTCTCTGAATCGTTTTCTGCAAAACATCAAGAGCAAAATCACTACAGCATAACACAAAACCTCTGTGTCTTGAACGATAAAGTTTTCATCTTCACTTAAGCACAAGTTTAATTGTATTTTAGAAAAAACTTTTGTAAACAAAACCTTCACGCGTACGAATGAACAAGTTGGAACTGCATTGACTGCTTGCTTTGATTTCCTTTGTAAAGGTAGGGTAATGTAAGCCAGTTTCATGAAAATGATATTTTTTCAAGACACTGACAGGGTCAAGGTATGTACATCGTTTCAAGGTAACCTAATTTTTAAATCAACATTTTTTGTTATCAAAATAGATAAAAAAATGCTTTTATTGCACCTTTAGTGCTTAAAAAAAACTGTTTGCTTTATTTCTGTTCATCGATCATATGGTGATCCTTTAATCATCGAAAAATAATAGATACGTCAGCTGTCCCAACCTTGGTTATTTGATGCAAATATCAATTTCAGGCAAGGCCCAAGGTATATATAATGTTTCAAGGCAACTTTATTATAAAATCAATAGTTTTGGTGATCAATGTGTTCTAAAAAAAAGGATTTTTAGTTTAGCAAACTATAAACTAAAGAAGCGTGGTTTTCATATTTTGATTTGATGAACATACAATGATGCTTTTAGAAAGTAAAAATAAAGATATTCCAACTATCCTTACGCTGTTTATTTTATGAAACCAACATTGTCCACGCAAGGTACAAGGAGCATTCAAAAATTTTAGGGAGACTTTATGATAAAATCAGTAATTTGGTTATCCATTGGTGGGCCCAAGGTGTGTATAGAGTTGTAAGGTATCTTTGTAAAAGCACATTTTTTGTTTTCAATGCGTTCCGTAAAAAAAATGTTTATGCGAACAACAATCAGCAGAAACACGATAGCAATCGGTTTTACTTTCTATTTCATGTACATATAATGGGCATGTGAAACAGATTTTGTGCAAACCCAAGGTGTACACAGCATATCAAATAGAGATAATGGAATATCATCATGGGTTTTCAATAAAAAAATGGAATTGCAAGGTGATTTAATTTTTTGTCATAATTTTGACATCTTGATGCAACAGTTTTGACACCTTTTAGGAGGGCTGGAGACAAGGTGTATATATTAGAAAGTGAAGTCGTCCAGAGTAAAATGACATTTCATGACTTGACGTAACAGTGCTGTTGGTATTTTTGTGAGTTTTGAGTGAGTATTGGACAAGGTGTGAACTTATGACATATCAATACTCAAATATGGCACACCTGCCACAGCGACGTAATGTCACCTTCTATATATATATACCTTGGGCTTGAAAGCCAAATAACAGTGAAATAGAGACATGACAGAAAAGAAGGAGCAAGAGGGAGAGGAAGTCAGATAGACTGGGGAAACAGGAATGAAAGAGAAATAGAGAAAGAGAGAGAGAGAGGGAGAGAGAGAGAGAGAGAGGGGGTGGGGGGGTGGGAAGCGAGTGAGATAGAGAGATGGAGAGAGGGGGGAGGCGTGTGAGAGAGAGAAGGAGGAATGAGGGGGAGGGGGCGTGAGAGGGGTAGCATTAGAGGGGGAACGGGAACAACCGTGCGCTGGCCGACTTTGGTAGCAACGTGGTCAGTTAATTGGAACGAACAAGGCGGGATAAGGGAGATGCATCCTTCCGAGCAACACAGAAGGTGGGGGATAGCATGCGTCACAGTGTTCCGGGTTTCGAGCTGATACTGCGGGGCTTCGAGCCGGACCAGGAAGAGGTCCAGAAAGATTCGCATCTAATATTTGATTCCACAATTCGAATTTGTATTTTAACCCGCTTACCACCATTTCACACAAAAGACCTTCTACTGAAAGAACTAGAAAAAGTAACGCGGACGACATGAAACCTTCCATGGGACGGAAGGGGATCCAGGAGTTAACGACGGGCCAGGTACCTGGCCTCCGAAAAACTAGTCCTTATACTTAATTTAGTTTTGAGCGTAACTTAGCGTTTTTTTCGTTTGACGCGTTTTTTCGACCATGCGTTTTTCGACCGTCGCGCCCGCAACGGCTAAAACCAAACATGCGAGGGAAACACTCTTTCTCTGAATCGTTTCCAGCAAAACATCAAGAACAAAATCACTACAGCATAACACAAAACCTCTGTGCCTTGAACGATAACGGTTTCATCTTCACTAAAGCACAAGTTTTAATGTATTTTAGAAAAAAACTTTTGTAAACAAAACCTCCACACGCACGAATGAACAAGTTAGAACTGCATTGACAGCTTGCTTTGATTTCCTTTGTAAAGGTAGGGTAATGTTAGCCAGTTTTATGCAAATGATATTTTTTCAAGACACTGACAGGGCCAAGGTATGTACATCGTTGCAAGGTAATCTAATTTTTTAATCAACATGTTTTGTTATCAAAACAGGTAATGAATGAGTTTATTGAAAACCTTTTAGTGTTGAAAAAAACTTTTGCGCTATTTTTGTTCATTGATCATATGGTGATCCTTTTATCATCGAAAAATAATAGATACGTCAGCTGTCCCAACCTTGGTTATTTGATAAAAATAACTATTTCAGGTAAAGCCCAAGGTATATATGTAGTGTTTCAAGGTAAATTTATTATTTTTTATTTGTTTTTTTTTTATTTATTGGGGTATGACGGACGCTGCCGTATTGTTGTAAATTTATTATAACATAAATAATTTTCGTGATCAATGTGTTCTGAAAATGCCAGGATTTTTAGTGTTGCAAACTATAAACTGAAGAAGCATGGTTTTCATGGGCACTTTATGATAAAATCAGTGTTTTGGTTATCCATTAGTGGGCCCAGGGTGTGTATAGAGTTGTAAGGTATTTTTGTAAAAGTACATTTTTTGTTTTCAAAAAGATAGGATGCGTTCCGTGAAAAAATGTTTATGCGAACAACAATCAGCAGAAACACGATCGCAATCGGTTTTTCTTTCTACTTCATGTAAATATAATGGGCATCTGAAACTGATCTTGTGAAAACCCAAGGTGTACACAGCATATCAAATGGAGGTAATGGAATATCATCATGGGTTTTCAATAAATGGAATGCATGAGCTGTAAAGATTGTTAGATACGAAGAGTTTAATTTTTCGTCATAATTTCATCTTGATGCAACAGTTTTGACACCGTTGAGGGGGGCTGGAGACAAGGTGTATATATTAGAAAATGAAGTCGTCCAGAGTAAAATGACATTTCATGACTTGACGTAACACTACTGTTGGTATTGTTGTGAGTTTTGAGGGAGTATTGGAGAAGGTTTGAGCTTATGACATATCATTACTCAAATATCAAGGTGTATAAATATAGAAGGTGACTTTATGTCGCTTTGGAAGGGGTGCCATATTTGAGAAGAGTTATGTCAAAAGCCCAATCCTTTTCCGATACCCCCCTCAAAACCCATATGAATACCCCAGAAGTGTTATGTCAAGTCATGAAATGTCATTTTACACTGGACGACTTCACCTTCTAATTTATACACCTTGCTCAAATATGGCACACCTGCTAAAGCGAAGTAAAAGAGAAGTAAGAAGGAGCAAGTGGGAGAGGAAGTCAGAGAGACTGGGCGAGCGGGAATGAGAAAGAAAGAGAGCAAGAGAGAGAGAGGGAGAGAGAGAGAGAGAGGGAGAGAGAGAGAAAGAGAGAGATAGAAAGAGAGAGAAAGAGAGAAAGAAAGAGAGACAGAAAGAGAGAGAAAGAGAGAGAAAAGGGCTGGGAAGCGTGTGAGATAGTGAGAGAGAGTGAGAGGGGGGAGGCGTGCGAGAGAAAGAAAGAGAAGTTAGAGGAGGCAGCCTAAGAGGGGGAGAGGGAACAACCGTGCGCATTAGAAATTTGGTAGCAACGTGGTCAGTTAATTGGAACGCGCATCTACATGCATCCGCAAAACGAACAAGGGAGATACATCCTTCCGAGAAACACAGAAGGTGGGAGATAGCAAGCGTCGCAGTGTTCCGGCCTTCGAGCTGATACTGCGCCATTGACGAATTTTCACATATCCAGAAGGATCCTGCAAGATAGTATGGAGTGATACGGATGTACACCGGAAGTATCATGCTGTGTGCTCTTTACTTCTCTTAATTTTTGTCTCCCTTTTCGGAGAGGATTTTATTCAATGACCGATACAATGTGGCAATCGCATCGCAATCATGTGGATTATCATGCGTAGCAGGAGTTAAAAACCCGGCACTTTCAAAAGTAAAGTTGCAATGTGTTGTAACTTGGCTTGGCAATGAAGAAACCTCCTGCTGAATTAACCGAAAGGTTTGGTAAACGTGATTTCATGAGCCATCGGTGATATTTGTATTTCAATTACAACCGCCATTTGACACAAAAGACTTTCTACAGAAAGAACTAGAAAATGTAACGGTGACGACATGAAACCTTCCATGGGACGGAAGGGGATCCAGGAGTTACCCACGGGCCAGGTACCTGGCCTCCAAAAAACTAGTTGTAACTAATAAGCCTCTCGGCGCAAAATTCAAGTCCGTCAAGATTTTCAGCCGATGACCAATTCAGTTGTCTTTATCGACGTCGCCACCTCTTCCCACAAAGCGATCCTGGAATTTCTATACAATCATCATGATTCGGCATCATGAGAAGTTTGGAAGCCTCTGGGTCTCTATGGCATGAGGTTTACTCCCTTCACTCTTTCTAACAACCTCAGCCTCTACCTTACCTTGCATGTCTATTGATTGCTTCTTATTGGCAGGGCAAATCAATCCAATTGAAGTTCATGTCCCAGCCTAAGAAGAACCCCTTCCTCACTTTGAATTGTTTTCCTGAAGATGAAGGAGGACAGTTGAGCCAGTAGACGCGTTTTGTTGCATCTCAGATTTTTTTTTATTCGTGGGAGCTACTATTTTGCTCTCCTTAAACTCACCGGAGTTTATACTTGTTTTGAATAATTCTGTCTAATGATATGATTACAGATCATTTCGTTTGCTTGTTTTGTTCCTTGCTGCGCAACCGCGTTCCTTTCTCCTGTTTTTGTTTTTTCTTTTCTGTGCCTTTGTGTTATGACCAAACGGCGCGTTGCTCGAACGTGGAAGAGTTGAAGAGTCGATGAGTCTCGCGGAGTCTGCTTTTCGGATGAAAGAACTCATGAACCGAGCGAAAATGATAGTAATTACACATAATTGGTTGCCTAGACTTTTTCGGGGGTACCGGTGAGGATTTGAAGACCATAGTAGTGGAGAGTACAGAGAGGTCAAAGAAAAAGTAGCGAAGAAGAAATGTCGGGACCGTCGAAGATTTCCTCGGCAAAAATTGAACGAAGTTGAGAATCAACGCAAATCCTCTTTTCCTCTTTCTTCAGTCATGTGGTCGTTGCCTGCATTGGACTTTCTTTCCATGCTTCCGACAGGGTGTTCTCCTCTTGTTCTTGTTTGTTTTTGGTTGTCTCCTTAAGTTTCTACACACTTCACATTCGTGGGGAACGCTATGGGGGTCGTTACGGCTCGTTAGGTAGGTCGATTATGGTCGATTTATGCTGTGCTGTAATTAGCGGAAGCAAACTCTTCTTCTTTGGATCAATTATCGATGCTACTGTTTGAGGAGGTAGCTTTCAGCACTATTTGGACTTCGTAAGGAACAAAGAATACGGACTTTCATCAAGGGAGGCATGCTCACCTGTCCGAAAATCATGAACTGAGGAAAATCGAATGAATGAAAAACAGTAGAAACCCGAACGAGAGCTTAAAAAAATCGGCCTGATCGGAACGGAGTTCGGAGATCGTTAAATATTTTACGCTCGTTATGTAAGATCGTTATTTTCTTCCGGTCTCTCTTGGAAGTAAAAATTTGCTTATTCGTCATTTTTTAAATATGTATTTTTTTCTTTATCTACTAAAATTACAATTACTTGAATTATCTTCATTTGTTTGCCAAATACTATGAATAAATAGTCAATTCCAATTACATGATATTTAAAAATTAGGATTAGATTGGAACCATTTAAGCAAAGCAGTGAAATTGTACGTAAGCTGATCCTCTGAGCCCCTTCGAAAGCTATACTAAACTTTGTTTGCCTTGTGGGAGAAATTCAGTTGTATCTGTTGTTTGTTGCAATACATTTGAAAAAAAGAAACAGATTCGCTTATATTTTGTTTATCAATTTTGGAGAAACTGATTGAGAAAATCAATGTTTTGTTGGTTTACAGAACGAATCTAAAACCGAATCTGTTAAATGTCAACTGATAGAAAAGTACGGTTACCTTTTTAAGTTACTCAAGATCTTTGCATTCAATTGGAGGGAATTGGAAGCGCACTTCGTTTTCATAATTCAATTGTCCATAGTCCTAGATCCATAGTCGAGGCATCGAAAGATTTTGTAAAATATTATTATATTACTTGAACGGGTGCATTTTATTAACAGACTAGACACAGGATCCTCGAGACGTCTTTTTTCAAAGTAAATTTCGCAAACAGTCACCCCCCTCCCCCATCTCTATTTTTATATTCTTTTCTTCATTCTTTTCAACATGCCATCCACGAAGCAGCAAAGTGAACCACTAGCCTCCAACCAACCACCGGTCACGTTGCGAAAAGCATCGGACGTGATTTATTTCAAATTAGTTTTCTTCACTTTTCACTCGCGCAAAACACGAGTCTTCTCTCCAGAACCACATTTTCACTTTCGTGCAGTTTATGCTCTACTATCTGATCCGTAGTAGTTGGTCGTGAAAATCATGAAAAACGATTCGCGCGTTTGAACTCTTTCTCTACAGACAGGATTTCGAAGGATAAAACTATCGTTGGACGTTGGAAACCGTGAGCAAACCACCGAGCAGAGGGCGACATTCGCGGCATTTTGGTCCAAAGATCGGACGATAGTAAACGGGACAGAACCAATTTCAAACTTCTGGCCAAACATCGTAGACAATTCCAGTTCTACTCCACACCTCACCAACCATGCTTCTTATTTTCTTCCTTTCTTACACTCGATAAGCCTATAAAATGGAAAACGGCGTTGGAATCCATTCATAAACAATCGACCAACCAGCCACAACTAGTAGATAGGCTCTTTATGGGATGCAGTTGTTCCCAAAACTCGCAGCACCGTCTGGCGATTATTCTCTCCTAGCAGCAACATTTTGTTCTTTTTTCAGGCGGACCAAAATCGTATACGGTTGTGTCGAAGTCGGAGAGACCTCATGTTGGTGTGGAATATGAGCCAAGCTCTCCCCCAGCTCCTCCAACACCATCTGGACTTCGCGATAATATAGAGCAGGGATGTCAAACCTGCTTCCCCCGGGCTACATGCGGCCCGCGACCCGTTTGAAACATTACATAAAAAGTGATAAACCATGAGTTTTGGTTTCGTTTGAATGGCAAAAATTGATTGTGAACGTGATTCCACGAACTGTAAATTTCATTCAATCAAGAAGACTAAACCACGGTCAATTTAAACAATGTAATAACAATAAAAACAAAAACACAGATTTTTGAACAAAAAAAAGACAAATGATTAAATCTGACTAACTACAAGAGTTTTATCAATCAAATTACAGATTTGTTGCTGAGTATAGTATAATAAGCGAAGCAATTGTGTGAACTGTGACCACAGGACATTGCAGCGTACCACCATTCCAAAAATCTGGTACGGTCAGTTTTCAAAAACCGATTTTGGTTTGGTACGCTGCAACCCACTGGGTTGCCTTTGGGATGGTACGCTGTCACTTGACCGTACCAGTTTTTTGGTATGGTACGCTGTAATGTAGTCCCGCAGTGACAATCAGCAACGTTTCAAAACATGAATTGCTTAGATCAAGAGAATGCTTTATGAATTGCCCAAACTTGACAATTACCTGAAATGAATTGCAGAAAGACGAAACGAACAGATATATTTTACGAATGTGAGCGCACTAAGTAGAGGAAAGTGTTTTATCACTGTTGTAAGGGAAAATAAGGACCGCGTTTTATGAAACGTAACGTGCAAGTAATACCAAATAAAAGTTCGCATTTTAATAATCGATCTCAGTTCGATACAAGAAATATGATCGTTAGTTTTGATTAATTAAAAAAAGTTGCTCAGGATAAAAAGGCTGTTTCTCAAATAAATATAAAATGGTAAAATGTTTGCGGCTATTCAACAATTTTGAATAATTCGGAATAACTATAGAACGCACTTCATAGACGGCCAGCTTATGTAGACTTCTCCTTATGATTTGTTTTAGAAAGCATTTTCATTCATTAAAAACAGTGAAGTTTATTTATCTTTTGATGAACTTCTGTAATTCAATTTAGAATGCTCTTGTAGTTCGCCAACTTTGTTTTCCAGGAACACTATTTACTTGTCTCTAATAATCTGTGTAAAACCCTAGCTCTTGTTCACCGCCATATGTCGGTGTGATATCATAATTGCTAAATTAAAAATAAAATGATAAGAACCTATATGCATAAATCCAACCAATGTTACGTTTTTGCCCGCAAACCTACTTTGGGACCAAAGGCTGCCCGCGAGGTCAAATGAGTTTGACATCACTGATATAAAGCATGCGGACGCCCCTTTTTCGTGAGGAGTTGTTTGGTTACGCCCGCTTCTATTTGCTTACGGTGGAGAGCTTTGCTTGGCAATAGGAATGGTACCACTGTAAACAATTGTGTCCCTTTCTGAACTATATTTTTATTTTGCTTCCTAAAAATTTGCAGTAGACTAGGAATCTTAGAGATTCTAGGATGGTGTGTGTTATTAAGAGTAGTGTGGTTATTTATAACGCTTAGCTGCAATCCATTTCACCACCAATGTGGCACAGGAGTTCAATATCCAGGAAGCGCCCAGATATTGCCAGAGCTGCCACAACAAGTAAGCCGCAACGAGGTTAGAAGTCCAACACCGCCAAGAAACGGCTGAGATTTTAAAGATACCTGTGTAGCTCTGAAGCTTTTTTCTCTGTTATACGTCCAATAGAAGAAAGGGATATTATAATGTTCACACTCTTTAACAACCAAAAGTCTAGTGAGTAATGTAGTGGGGGAGATAGAACGTACCGAAGGACCTCGCTGATCACATAGTGAACAACGTTCATAAAATGCAGATGAAGAGGCCAGAGCAGCAATACGTACCATGGGTTCCGTGAAGCTACATATGCGAATTTGCCAGTCGCCCAACTTTGAATGAGCGCAGAAAAATCTAATAAACGTACACTTGTATGAAACACTTTCTAGTCTGCTATTTCCCCTGCCTTGGTTTTTCGAAGACGACCTACATAGAATACCACTGCCACTGCGAGGCATCCGCGCAGCATCAGCCACGTGTCCGTAGTATGTGTGGGGGTTTAAATGTAGCCTAGGTGGCTTTAGCTGCCCCATTGCGTTTAATTTTAGTTTGTTTCGCTACTCAATGAGCTGACTTGGCTGGATGTACATGGACAATAATTTAGCATGATAGCGGCTTAGTATGCACAAAACGCAGTAATGAATTTATCGTCCGATTATCGAGCAGAGGAGAACCAACATGCTAAAGATGTACACGAACCAAACGTGTAGCTTTGATACGGATAAATTCACGAACTCTAGAGTAATGAACTATTAACATCAAAATTGGATAAAATCAAATACATGAGGGTATAGATAATCAAAATTAGAATGAAACAGCAAAACTTTCAACAGGAATGAAAAAAAACTAACTAGAGCATTTTAAGTAAAAAACATAACAAAACCGTTAAATAAGCGCAAGGTAAATAAACCAATCCATGGTTCATAAATTTCTCTTAAAACCTCCCATGAATCCGATCGTTGTAAACTATTGTTTTGCCATGCATTCAACAGTTGACCGGATTGGTTTACGATGGCTGTAAACCTTCTGGCAGCAACAAAATACGGTAAAACGATGTAAAAAAGAAGCGACATTTTGGTGTATACCGTACATTTGGGTTGTCAGATGTTACTCGAACTGTTTCACCTCCTGTGGCAGGGCTTTAAATCACGGTCTTAATATTATAAACGAGTACCATATACTTCGCGACGGGTTTATGATCCTTAATGACACAACCACCGGAGAGGCTCATAAATGTGGGCAGGAAGGGTGTCTTCATGCCATAACCCACGCTGCCGGGAAGAAAAACACGAACCGCAACTGGGTTGACTTTTTATTGAGCCACGATTGAGCAAATGTCATCATAATTTGATACCAAGGAAATAAAAACAAGTTCTGGATTGAAAAACAAGAACAAACAATCAGAAGACAAGAACCAAAGAGGATTGAAGAGAGGACCGATGGATCCGGACTGGCCAATTACAAACTTTGAAACCGTTGACACTGCGGCGTCTGGGAGCTTTAGGGAAAGAAGTCGTCAAGCTTCGACGCCACCTTTATGACCCCTGTCGGTAAAAGGTCATGCCCTCCCCGTAACACCACGGAGAAATATAGCAACGGATCAAACGAAACCATTTTTTTGCGTTTGAAGAAAAACTGTACAGCTTCCTCCTCGAATAAATGCGTACAAGGAAATAAATATAGACACTTTACTGGGACAGTTTTATTGCACAATTTACGATGACGTTTGCGAGACACAGTGGAGGATGATGTTGGTTTCTTTCCTATATGACCGCTGGTTTAACCCAATTGCCGTCGATACAACAGCAGATGGAAAGAAAAAATAAATTTGTTTGAATTGGCCTCTGCGTTTATCGTTCTGCAAAATTTAAAAAACGCTTCGATTCTCCTTTTTCTTGATCTTCTGACTCGGCAGCAAATGATCGCGTACGATCTCTTCATTTGCATATTCTTCAGCAATAATTCTGATTAAAAACAGCATTTACAAGTCAGGCTCGAGATGCACACTGTAAACTCGGGGTTTGTATTCAAACGTGTGAGTTTTGGCGCTACTAATTGGCAACTACTTATTGCCTACACTAACGAATTCGATAAAGATCGCAGTTAAAATTTTGACTCCTCATACCAAACGCCGTTTTCATGCATCCTCCTGGCCCTTCGTCCGAAAAATGCTCAAGAGTGTGATTGCGCAATTACGTGGCCTGTTTAAGTTAAAGTTCGTTTTTCCAGGGCGAGTTCTAAATGGAAATATTTAAAAAAAAAGGTCGGCAGCCATTGTCGAAGGTCGCATACGCGTAGAACATTTGTGTTTGCACACAACAGAGTGGCGACGTGGAAAGTGCTACGGCGGGTAAGGATGCATAATTTATGACGATTAATGCCACGCTTATATCCGGGAAAAAGGATCGCTGATTGTTGAGGGTTTTTTTCTCGTTTCGCTAGCTCGACACGATGGTGGTGGTGGACGGTGATTAATTTCACATTCACATTACACGCCGCACATATTACTTTCGTAATCCCGTGCGCATTCTATGGAATGCCATACGTAAGAGGGAAGGATGGTGTTGGTGCAAGTTGCAGAAACCGTTGATGCAGCTCGCAGAGAGAAATGCATCAAGCTTTCCTTCCCTCTTTTTATCGGGTTTTGTAATGAGAGGGGCGTACTTGCGTATATTTGGTTTACGTTCGCACGTGACCGATACGCACCAAATGTAAACACGCGGACGTGAGTGTGAGCAACTACCACCATTACCGACTAAGGATCACTGCCATACAATGAACGGAAAAAACCACCATCCACTCCGACGACACGCAGTACCTTTTAGTCCGGCGGGGATGATTTTTCACACATACCGTTCTGTGTTCGGCTGGTGTTTAGAAAAAGGGAAGAATACGAAAGTTTTCCAACCTCCATTGCAGATGGTGCTGGGAAAGTTGCAGAAACGTTTGATTCAAAGTCCCCTGAGAGTGAAACGCACTTGGCAATACGTTACAGGACAGCGACATGATCTAATGAAGGGGCGCAAGGGGCGGGCTTTCTATTTAATGACGGCTCAACGGATTTTGGGCGGTGGGAAAAATCAAGAAAAAGGGGAAACAAGAATGAGTAGAAATGTGCGATACATTCATACATTTATTCAAAAAAATTCAAATTTGTTATTGTAAAAGTAATAACGCAATTAAGAAATGCCTTAACACTGTCATTCGAAATGAAAATTCAACATACGAAATACGGTATAAGATATTACATCGTTTTTCTCCAGGGCTGAGGAAATGGTTCGATGGAGAAAGATATTCCCCATCATAAAGATTCTTCTCTCTATGATCAACGAGTTCGTTTAAAGTGTTGCCCCTGGTTCCATCAAGTGTGTGCAAGTGTGTGTGGGTTGTGTTTCCGGAAACGGAAGCAGAGCGATGGTATCCACCAACATAACTTCGTTTCTCCCCAAGATGACTTTATGTTGTGTTTATACAATCTACATTGGCTCCTTGGCTTTTCACGTGAATGTGTATTGGGATGTAACTGGCTTCTATTTTCGGGAGACGGCTTCTATTTTCACTCAAAAACCAACGCGAGCGCGCACTGCTCATTGTTACCCATGGCATGGTGAGGAAATGAGGAAATTCGTAATGAATTTCTTTTGTTTGTTTGTTTGTATGGCTGCCTCCTGTTTGACTTTCCATCACCAGTGTTTTTCACGAGCTTCAACAATTAGGAGCAGACAATCACACCAACATACACGTCGAAGGCGCACTCGGGCGTACATTAGGTAACAGACAGGCCCTAAGACTATTCAGGCCACTCCAAACACACTGACAAACACACACATGTCAAGATTAAGTGTTCTGAGCGAACGTCTCATCGTTCGCTTTGGAATCCCTCTTTTTCTTCGGGTGGTCTCCCGGAAGTAAATAACGCCGCTGGTTGAAGAACTTCTCCCGCAGGCCACAGATGTGTTTATACAAATCATATCGAAAAGACTAACTGTATTGGGTTCAACACCTGGCGATCTGGGAATCATTTATCTAACGCCTTCGGATGAAGCCCAACGCAAATGAATGTTCGAGGGACGTTTAACTCGGGGCTTGCGAAGCAATAGACAACCGCCTATGGAGGAGAATTGATCGTTCCGAATGCAACCCCTCTCCAACATAAGGAGCAAGCATATCTAACAGTAACGAGGAACTACCACCAGCAATTACAATTGCTTCATGTGCGTTTTTCACTAGGCAAGGAGGAGGTCTTTCGCTATCAGTTTACACACAGTGAAAGGGACAACATGAGAACCAGCACCAGATTTCCTGTTCGGAGTGTGGGAAATTAGTGTCATTAAACTTTTTCCAAGTATTCTAATTACTTTTAAACGAACCGGGAATGCACTGGAACTGGAAGACGGTAAGTCCCGGTGCGAGAAGGATTGAAAGAGGACAAGGGCGCTCAGACATGTTTAAAACAAAACACAACATACTTCTCCTTCCCTAAGGCTAGTCGTTTAAGTCCGTGTAGAAATTCGAGAAAGCTCAATTTTTGTGCTCTATCAAACATTCTCCTTCACTCCCGAACGTTGATGGATAAGTCGAAAAACTTTGAAAGCCGGAACGCATATTGAGGAAGCCTTAGCATGTGCATAAGAACAAAGGAGAACTTATCGTAGGTGTTACAATTCTTTGTTCCAAGAGGAAGAGTGTTGTAAAAACTCGAAAAGAAGTTTGTCTCAAAGAGAATGTTAGTAACTGTCCTAAACATTCACCAGGTGTAGCAACAAGTGATAAAAAGAAGGATTTTTTGTTACCTAATTACCTTCCACGAGGTAGATACAGTATTTATGGAGTGGCTTAATGCGCCTTGTTGATTTTATGAAGAGGTTTACCTGTAAAGATAAAAACAAACAAAAGCATTTGTAAGATATTAAAACGGGAATGCACTCATGCCGATAATTTTTTAAGACAAAAACTTCTTTCACCACACTGCAATGCATCTAATTTACAACTTTCGATGGGCTTGAATGAGGAATCTCGTCGGAACGTATATTTGGAGGAGGAAAAAATACAGGGATTCGTGGATTTTCTCAGCTCAATACAAATGTTCAATTGAACACGCAGGAAACTGCGTCGTTCTTAAAACTGTAAATAGATTTTGAAGAAGAAAGCTGAGATCCTGCTATTGGAGAGCTAAATGAAACAGTACTTGGTAGAGTGTTCGATAAATGAGACAACTCAAAAATTACAAGAGAAACGTTTCGAATGGCTGTAAAACACCAGATCACTGAATTTCAAATATTGCAAAATATAAAAGAGTATTTCGGTAGTTTTATAAAGTTAACAAAATAATTATTTTACATTTCACCGAAAATGTACTCCTCTTCTTTAATTTTCTATCACCGAGAATGCGATTAGAATGTCAAATTTATGTCATCGTTATTTCCAAAAACTCACTGCTGCAGAACCGTACCCGTTCGTAACAGTTTATTTCGTCATTAAGTGCGGTAAATATCTTGCTTGTCCGATTTGTACCGTAAATTCATTGCAACCGAAAAGCCTCATTCTGAGCAGTTGGCAGCAACGAAGGCATATTCCAATGAGCCCAAAGCTCGCGGTGGAAGATAGAACAGAAAACAATCGAAGCCAGTACGGTTGTGCCGACAATGATTGGATGACGCCGCCAGAAAGGCCCGCAGGAACCGTAACCGTAAAGTTAAATGGAGTAAATCGAACGAGTGAATGCTGTTGAGCCACTTTGTCCGTGTTGCAAAACTAAAGCGAACAAGTCCGACCATCCCGTGGACGACAAAATCATTTCACAGCGTATCCGCATCGCGCTGGACCTAGATACACCTACATAATAACGACGGCGACATGGATGACAATCATCTCTTCTCTGCTCCACACCACGACATTCCCGATTTAATTTCTTAGGCTCGAAACGTACAATGGCTGAATGTATTTAGCGATAGATCCAGAAAAGCAATGGAAAGGAAAGGAGCAGTGAGCTCTTCCATACCCCAAACTGAGTTATCTAAGTTTTCGCAGAGGCGAACGGAACCTGACGGTGGTTCACACATGCTTTCGGGTTCTGATACCGTAAACGAGGAAGCGATGCCGTTGCATAACAGACACAATCTCTACACGGTCGCGAATCACATGTTGACCGGAAATGTCTTACCGAAATACCGCCGACTTCCCCGCTTTTCTCTTGGGTCGACAATTTTGCATACTGGAAATTAATTTCACGTTACAAGAGTTTCATTTCATCCCCCTCGTCTATGCTTCAATTAAGTTTCCGCTTGTTTCCGAAAACTGCAACGCTTGGTCCAATTGCGTCTGTATTCCGCGCTCCACCGAACACACACCAGTCACTGTTGACCGAGATAGAGTTTGTTTCCGGCAAATGAGAAGACGACTTTTTCTCCTCGTACTTCATACACACCATTTTGGCAACTTCACAGTGAGTTCACATCCATTGCCTTCAATTTCATTTGGAGTTGAAAGACAAGTAGGTCGAGGGATGCCAGAATCTTCACACACTTTGGTGGGATGTCAGAATCTTCACACTCTTTGGAATGATGAATACGATACAACAGCTAGGCATTTGAGTAGGATCTTCCATGCCATTGACGGCTGAAAAATCTTGTTGTTGACGTTCGCCACTCGCGAACAATGCAGAGGAGCATCCAATAGGTGCTGTGTAATTGACTGCTTAATTATTACCGACAGCAGTAAATGAAATAGTATCGCTGGTGCTCGAGAACTATGACCTAAAATGAGAGAAACAATGAGGACGAAAATGTCCTGCCACAGTAATGAACATCATTTGATGTTCTCTAATCCACAAAACACAGTAAGAGCGCAAAAAAGTATATGAAAATGGTTTGCTAGTGGATAAACTCACGCAACATGCGTGCGTTCTACAATGGATGAACACTTCTGGAATCACCATAAGCGCCTTCTTCCAAAAGTAATCAATATCGATCGAACGATCCACCGCCGTTTGATGTGATGTCACCGCTACCGAACAAACATGATGTTGCCGACGGGTAAGCAGCAAAGATAGATCAGTCGATGATGACCATGTGCCTCGCGGAAAAGTAATTTAGCTGAACCATAGGGTTAGACGATGTTCCGGTCCGCTGAGTTCGAGCTCGAAGGGGGTAAGTTGTCAGCAGGCTGTCTTATTAAAGATCCATGTTGTCGACATATTCCACACACGGTTTTATAGATAATGTTATGTGCATAAATGGCATTAAAAAACTTCGGCGCAATGAACAACGTCCCACCGCCTTGCCTTCAATTGGTCTTGAATGAAAGTTGACGTAAAAATAATAAAAAGAAAACCTCATTAGGTTTCTCAGCCATTTCATTTTTCCGCCTAGAAATGTCCTCATTATCATACGATTTTCTTATCATATGTCTTTAAATTCCGGGTCAATTTCCTTATGATTCATCAAAGAAGTCTTAACGCTCACACTGAGAGCTATTGCCGCATATTTATGCACTTCCGGTCATGTGAATGTTACAATAGGGCACACAACCGTACACACCCGACCTTTTATGCTAATATGTGGTGGTATTGGAGCTACTGCTCGCTCGGGTGGCGGTAAGATCCGTGGGCGTTAATTTAATTAGCTGGCCTTCTTCTCGCGTTAAGCGATCGAAACACGCCTTTTCCCGGTGTTGAAGGGAAGTGATATTACTTAGAGCGCCTTGCCATTCTAGCCCGCGAGTGGCTCCAGCTCCAGCGAGGCGTGAACATTGAAAGTCAACCAGACACTGCAGCCTGCTTTCGCTTTTTTTCGATACCCTCCTCGTGGTCAGCTGGAAAATGCTATAAAAATGAAAATCACGTAATTATGCATTCAGCTCCTGTGCGTTCGAAGGAATTGGTGTCAAGGGCAAAGGATGAAAGGGTGGCGAGGGTTGTGAAATGGTGATTGGCTAATTAATTCCTTGTAATTATAAGATAAATGACAACAAACACGTTCGATATCATTAAAGCCCTCAATGAAGGGATGGACGGTAGGATGTAAGGGAATGCGATGGAAAAAGATTAATGTTGCCTTTTTCAATCGTCAACGCATTGTGATCATAGCGTTTTAATGATTTTCACAATTTTGTAACCCTTCTTTTGTTATTTCAGTGCAAGTTTTTGTTAATTAATCGTTAATGCTATGTATTATAGCATGGGGAAAACATCACACCGATTCTGAAATTAAAGTTCTTTTTCCCAGTTTTAGGTTGCTGTCGATGAATGATAATTTATTTTGACAGGAAAAAAGATGAAAATATGTGTGAAGAGGCGTCAATCGAATACCAGGACTCGTGCAACACGGAAATAGAATAAAATTAGTTTTAACTTTCACCGAGGCCGTCCTTCTTTCGGCCACAAAGGCCCGGGAATGTATTGTGGAAATCAATCAATCAAGTTCGAAAACTTGGTGTCTATGGTGCACGAAGGAAAAAACAAACATTTATTAATTTGTCAGTATACAGATCAAGAGAAAGTGATTTTTTTTACCGTAAGGTAAACAGATAACGGAAAGCTACTCAAATGTATCTGAAGGAAGACCAAGGATGGTATTTATTTTATAAATCACATTTCAGTGGTTTAAACTTCAAAGATACTTCTTCAATGAAAAATACTTGATTTTGAAGCGCAATTTCAATTTCGATTAAAACGAAAGACCTTCCTGCGGTCGCTATTGGAAAGGCATTGTGGTCTTAACGAAATGATTTGTTTTGGGCGTGAATAAACAATCTTTAGCACACCGTGGAAGAACGATGCAAAACCGCCAAAGCGAAACATCTACACTCTCACTGAATCACTCCCCGCCAATAGTTTAACCATTTTTCTTCCCCAACAGTTCGTACCCTATCATGTTTTTTCCCAATTTTAATCGAACCGTTTAGATCAGAACACGAACCAATTTAATGTTTCGTGTCCTTCATCGTCCGCTTTTCGTTTCTAGTTTTCTTTTACTTAAATTCCAACACCATTCCACAAGGTCAGCCGGCCACATCCCGGTACCTAACAAGGAATCACTCAAATCAATCCTCGTCATCCTTAATCAATTTTTAGAGAGAGAAGAAAAAGTGGCACAAGGCAATGTTCCCGAACCAGCGCCTTGGCTGGACATTTGAAGCAGATTAGGAATCCATGGGGTGCGAGCACAGCATTTCACGAAATTTCTTCAAAGTCGTGCGTTAAGCCTCCCAACTGTCCGATTCTCTCCGGTATGGTTGAAAGGACCAAAGCGATCCTTCAGACCAATTTTTTCGAGATGCTTGAGAGTAGATTAGAAGAATTCTTGAACATGATGAATAAAGCCTATGCTTTAAACAAGAACGATTGAAAGCATGTTAAAAAAACCTGTTAGAGGTGGTACCGCTAAATCTAATTCTAATTAAAAGAATCGATTCGTTTTCATTCCTTACACTTTTGCGAGTGTTTTCTGTATTCTTCAGGGACCCAATTTAACCCTCTACCGACAGATATATGCTTGTTACCTTTTGATCTATGTTAGCTATTACTAAACTGCGGTCATGCTTGTAACGAACCAATTAAGAAATTATAGTTTCAGACTGAGGAAGAAAAAAGAAGCAAATTATCCATCAACTGCAGGCGAACCTTTTTTTTAAATATTCAAGATCAAGATGATAGAAAAAATTGAAAGTGATTAGCGTTTTACATTTTCATTTTCTTCTTTTCTCTATTGTAGAATGTTGAAAGTCCGCTATAAACCATAACGGATGATGGTCACATGATGTATTTTTGGCAAATGTCAGGGCGATGCACGAACTCCTACATGGGTTCAATTTATGATGTAGGCAAATTATACGAGACTGTTTTTCAAGCACCACTCCATCCATTTCAAACGATCCAAGACAACCCGCCCATAGGTTCGGAAAAAAGTTCAACCTAGTGGAACGTCGTGTTCGTGATTGCCCAATTGTGGAAGGTTTAATTAATCTGTCAAGAGCGCTGTTTTTTATTTGCATTTGAGAAACACCGTACAAGGAAAACAAGCATTTCGTTTGGAATCCAATCGCAACACGTGGTTAGCAGTTGATTTTCCTGTCCGAAAAACCCCAAAAGTCAAACACACAAACAACATTTCACGTTTAGTTAATAAATCTTGCTGTGACCTCAATTATTCACGGTTTGGTTTCTCGCTCACCCAAAGAAGAATGATTATTTCGAACGTCTCAGAAGTAAAATCTTTCCATGCCCTCACTTTTACCCGACGTGCAGAATGACAGAAACCAGAAACCTTTCCTCGGTGGACGTCCTACGGCGACAAGGCAAACTGGACCAACGTACTTTCCTTGACTTCAGCAGCTGGAATCGGCATTCTCTTCGGAAGATACGATGGAAAAGAAAAGCATCTGGAAGCAATTACCAAAAATGCAATTCAAAAAAACACTGCCCGCTGTCTGGTGCATTGCTTGTCGTCTTTTTCTTTCCTTCGCAGGATATTCTGTTTGTTGATCTATACACATGTTGATATGTAACTAGAGTAGCTCCAATTACTACATACTGCTTCCACAACAACACACAAACATACACATCCAGCGTTATCTTGCCCAAGGTAGGATATGGAAATCGTGCATCAGCTAATTAATTCATTCGCACCAAACAAATCCTTCATTTTTCCTACCACTCCGAGGTAGTCTAGCGGCTTTCATCGAGAATCGGAATACTTGTTGATTCTTCAACCTTCGCGTAGGTTTCCAAACGCGGTCGAAATTGTTTTCACTGGAGAGCAAGTGTTGTGACATCTGATAAAAACCATTATGGCAAGGTTTTTGGTTTTCCTCGTTGGCTGATTACCCAGGATAAAGAGGAATGGAATATATTTGGGAGTCATCCAAAGCTTCACCAAAATATGTTACTGTTGAACTTAGTACTTTCTTTTCCAACATTGGATAGAAAATAAACTATACGCTAAAGTGCATTTTCACGATCGTCAAACATCTATTACTCGCAAAAAGATCGTACCACGTAGTTTTTCCAGAGCCTGCAGAAGCACTCCAGATAATGTGAAAAATAACCACAACGTAGTGGTTGTGCTACGAATTTCCCTCGAAAACATCTTCTATTTTCCTTCCACGTTACGTTTTCCATGTTCCCTTACGCTGTCTCAAGTGCACTCGACTGTCATATATTTATGAAACAAATTTCCATAATGCCTTCGATTACGAGAGACACGTCTTCCTTTGACACCCCTGGTAAAATAATTTTTCTCTTCACTACCTCCCAAGGCAGCTCTCTTAAATCACGGAACACACGAGGTGCACTTTACCAGACCAAAGATCCCTAAGACGTTCGTTGGAGCGCCCACCAGCTGTCATTTGTGAGGGAGTTGCTGCTGGTGGTGATAGCAGCACTCGACTCAGTGTTTGTCGATAGAATTTTGAATAGGAGCGAGAAAATATTTAAACTCCACTTGAAGAGCCGCGAACCAGCAAGTGCATAGGCATGAATATTCGTGGTGGATTCCTTCAACAACCCCCTTTTTCTTGAGTGACTTTTACTTTCTTCTTTCTCGAGTTACTGTTTATTTGTGTTGCCATACGTCGTTGTGAACTCTATGAGTTTCGGAAATCTAGTCGCTGGTCTGATCGAGGACGTTTGAAAAACTACTATCAAAGGCAAACAAAAAAGCAAAACCGAAGTTGTAACGGTACGTGGTGGTGAATTTAATTTGTGACTTTGGAAATATCTTGTGTCATATTCAAATAAAAAGCAAAATGTAGCTTAATTTGGATTACCATAAACGTCAAACTCAATATGATAGCCGAAACTCCTTCACAAAAACAAGTAAATGGTGTCTAGTATTAAGGACATGAGTACATTCAGATGAGCACGCAGTAATGTATGGCAGAGAAAAATATGGTACTTACTATGGTAGAATTGATATCTGAATTTCGAGACTTGGAATCTACGCCTCATTGAGGAATTCCATTGTTCCATTTGCATTAGATAGTCGAAAGTCCAAACTACCTCCGAAAGTCCAAACTAGAAACCATTTCACCGAATCAATCAGCTTCACTCACGGGCTCGTAAGAAACTTAGGTACTTCATCCCACCCACACCCATCATCACCATGATGTTCGCAAAAGAGGAATGTGATGTACACGTTTCGGTTGGGAAGTAATTAACTTAACCAGTCGAGGTTCGCTACTACTCTCGGAGAGAAATTCCTACGACAGAAATACTCATGGTTCTAGTAAATAGTGGCATAGTCTCCCGGAAGCGCCTAGTCTCGACCAGCTATCCATAGATCGCCCGTTTCACCAACTAAGGTGTAGGTACTTGAGTTAATTAGATCAATATGCCAGAAACATACATTTCCAGCCGCTAGATTTATGCAGCTGGAACCGAGGCAAAGCGATACGATACAACCTGGTTCAAACCTGGACGACCCTCCATCGTGCGCTGTGGGAGGGATGTGCTCTTACCAGTAGCAGCATTAATTGTGCCCCGAAGCTACCAACACTCTCGTGGTGGAGTAAATTAGTGTTATCCACAATAAACCCTCTCCTACGACAGTTGGGGCGGGCTGGCATTGTTTACCCAACAAATGGAACGACGAGGAGATGATTCACCGTAAGACAGCATCCACCAACGGTAGGAAGGCGTTCTGTGAGCAATTAAGTCATCAAATCATCGTCTTGTACACGCAAGAACCTTCCGTGTTGGTTCGACGCCTTCATAAGCGAGGAAAATGGAAAAGGTGATGGAGAAGAAACGTAGGGCGAAAAGGATCCTCTTTGCGAAGAGATCCAACCAGTCGTTATCAGGAACAGGTTGCTTTGCACAAATTAAATGGTTGGTGCAACAACAAGAAGATTGGAGGGACGTTTACACTTTCGTTATTATTGCGTTCTACGAAATGTAATGCTATTTGTTTTCTCAAATAAATCTGGAATCTGATGTTTGATGGATATGAATTTTAACAGTTATTAAATAGTAAGCGCATCCATAGAAGATATTATAATTTTATCTACTCTTTAAAGTAGAACCTAAAATCAATGTAAGAAACTAACTACCGAATGAACGGTGTTATTGAAATTTGGATACATTTCTGCATCTCCTGGGACGATAAATGCCAGTGCGTGTGGTAGAGAAACAATAATGAAGTGGATGCCAAATGAACACAAATGGCAAAATTAGCCAGGGTAGTAAAGAATGAAACATATACAATGGAAGGAAATTGTTTTCTATTTTTCGCTTTGTTTTAATATGTATCCCGATGTGAAGACTTTGTGTTGATAGAGCAAACAGAATGGGTTTATTCAAATTATTGCTCCGGCATAGAAAGCAGTTGAATGCTTTTTTTGTTGCAAAAATATTTAACAGAATTGTTGGAATTGACTTTTTATGAGCAGGGTCCGCTTTAACAAATTGATCCCTTCTTGGTGTCCTTTTATGCTTTCAACAATTAAAGCGCACTTGTGATGAAAGCAGCAATTTTTTATTGCAATTTTTTCCACCACACTGGCAGGAAAAATGCACCCAATAAAGGTTTTTCTCCATTTCAGCCATTACGAAAAATGTTGGAGTGATAGTTGTTTGATTCACTGATTTTGATTTTGAGAACGAAATTTGATTGACTGATTGCTTTTCTGGTCTGTTTGGAGTCTGACAGGAGTGCAAATCAATTTAATACGAATAAATTAATTCACACTATCGATCAAAACACTTGTCGACATTCGTTGTTTTCCTCGCATCGATTGGATGTTTTGCAAAAATTTTGAGAAAAAGAAGTTATTTGAATAAATGAATTCGATCAAAGAATAATTTAGTTTTAATCAATTGAAAAATTTCCAAAAAATGTCTTTTCCATGTAACGGAAAAATACCGGAAATAGTAGTGTTGCGGCTAGAATGAGACCACAACACCGTCGCTGTCAGCTGCACCAGCAGTCAGTGTGACAACGGCCACTACCCATGCAGCAGCGATGGGGCTTGAACCACGAAAGGGATAAAAGGGCTGCGCGAGCCACCAGAAGGCCTCTTCGCGAAACGTTAGCGTGATTAACAAGATGAGAAATAAACACTAATTTGTGGTTCTTTACCGAAAAGCTCCGACAAATTTAATTCTTTCAATATCATCGCCAACAAGTAGCAATTGTCGTTTTCAAATAGATTACTGACTACTCCATATGATGTGGCCAATAAGTATAGACATTTGTGAACAGGATCAATTGTAGAGAAGGAATTAATCTGTTTCTGAAATTTGACACGAAACCTGGGGTCTGATGTTGGTGGTGCACAACCGTACGAACCCAAACGGAACATCATCACCTCATATGCGGCAAGAGATAGTTGTATACTAGAAGGTAAAAACATTTTGGTGAAGCATTATGTTTAGTATGCACACATACATCGACAGCAGAATACTCCTAAACTCCAATTTTCAAACTCCACGGTGTAAAGACAGCGGAAAAAACTGCTGCTAATTGAGTTCCATTCGTGCACTACATCAATCTTTCCGCTTCATTACTTTCTTTCAACAATTTACCTGTCGATAACCCCGCCTTTCTCCTCTCCCTGAGTATAGATGGCCGTACCCTCGTTGGGCCGAAAGTTGCTCGAACTTGCTAAAGGTGGTGTTACGGTGTACGGCCCGCGGATGAGGTGTAATTTCTTTCATTTTTCTCACTCTGTCGGCTGCTGTACTTTTTTCGCTCGTTTTTAGCCCACCGCCGCCGCCACAACATTCAACAAAAGGCATAACATTTTGACAGCTTGTTAAGCGTTCGATGGATCACTTCAACCCACCACAACAAGCGGAGGAAAAATGATGAGGTTGAGTGCCGAGAGGGTTTTAAGAGAGGTGATGTTGGTTTGAGATTCGGTCTGCCATAGCGACTGACTTCTTCGGAGGTCATTGGTTTCCGTTTATCGGTTTACCAATAGGTTGATTTGTACCTACGTATTATTGGTAAAACTTTCCCGCATCTGCTAGAACAGTCGATGGAACATTAAGTCTTTCATCATTCCCCGTTAGAGTTAAACTTCAACCGGTTTGGTTGGAAGGAAAAAAGCAAAATGGAAGATCGTGATACACATCCCCATACCGGTAGCAAACACTGTGTACATCCCCGAAGTAATTTGTCAGAGAGGTCGAAAGGAAATTTTTAATTTGTAATGTCTAACAGAAATAAGAAAAATCGAATCCTTTTCGAATTTTCCAAAAAGCAAATACAGTTCTGGTAAACAAGAGGCAGGGCCTGTTGGGGCTGTTAAAAGTCATTTTTAGATGCTCATCTCGCGCAACCAGGCACACATGAATGCTTCATCCATCCTCGGATCAATCAGGGTGAAAGAGACGAAACTATGTCAGATCGAAGATCTTCGGCCTCCGCGCGCTGTCAAAAATTGGATGGATAATGAACGTCGTAAAATCGATTATGGCTGACGCTCGTTAGCATCCGGGAGTATCGGAACTCGATCTGAGTCCAATGGGCTCCCCGGGGGCCATTCATCCATCAGAAGCACACACAGAAGGAGGAAAAGAACCGAATTTTTGTTTTCGTCGTAACGTTATCCTAGCTCGGATCAAGCAGCCGCGGTTCTTCGATGCGTTTGTGGCACGAAAGGACGTTGGCACGGTGTATTTCTTTTACATCACTTCACACTCATGCATTGGATCATGCGTTCTGATGGTACTCCAAACCGAAGTGAGAGTAGAAAACGTGAAGATATCAGAGATAAGAACGTGAATGATGGCAAGGAGAAACAAAATATCGCATGCTTCTTATAACCATCTAACGTCAACCTGGTGAACTTAATTCTGGATACAAATCAGAATTAGTTATGTTTGCCTAAAAAAAGGAAAACGCTAATAAAATCGATCATTAAACAACTTCCCAAAATTTGCTGCCCATTAAACATCTTAAATTACATCTGGCTTCTCTTTCATGGTTCTTCCAACATCGGTTAATTGATTCGGTGGAAGGAGTAATACTGGGGCATCAGCATCTGAGTGCGTTAAAGATATAATCAACTGTACGACTTATCGGTTGCCGAAATTTCGAGGTGAGCTCTCTCCCGGGATGTCGTTCAAGCAACCATTTACGTAGTTTACACACCACGATGCAGAGCAAGAGAATTGCACACTTCAAGAATGATTAATACAACCCATGAAACCAAGGAAAAGCTAGGACAGTTGAAGATGTTCAAACGACCGAATAAAACTTGCAGTTAATAGATTTATACGGCTATGTACATGAGGGTACACGCTTTCTCCATTCCTATCCCGAACCGATGAAGATATTTTGCGTGGGTTTTATGGGGAAGGCTTTCTAAAAATACTGCCATCATCAGACAGGCGATGGCGCGTGGACTATGTCGTTTCATTAATACTGGTAGAAGTTGTGATTAGCGTGGGTTTAGCGATACGACGAACGAAAGGCGACGATGGCGACCGGTTGGCCTATGGCCTGTCAATGTCATATTCTTTATGTTATTTCAACCAGTCTTACACCACCAGAGGGAGACGGAACTCTAGGTGCGCGTTCCGACCAATGTTCCAGGAAGAAAAAGGTTCGTCGCATGGCGACCTAATGGCGCTAAGGACGCACTTCTCGCGTGCCTATCGACTACCGACCAACCTACCTAACAATATGACGTGACACATCTGGTGACGGATTTAGGGAATGGTCGGAAACGGGTGCGTTTGTGAAGTGTGCTCATATTACAAAGCTCATCCGAGAGTGTCTAGATAAAGATCACTCTGGACCCAGCATATCGAGAATAGGAAACCACTGGGAGGATGGTGCGGAGAAGAGAAATTGTTGCTTTTAGCTGTTGTTTATACACACACACACTGTAGATGCCGAAGGTTGGTGTGGTGTTGGGTCTATTGAACGGATTTCCAGTAAATCATTGATGACACTGAGCAGATTAGATGGATGCTCAGCAACGTTATTCCATATTTTCCATCATGATTTTCCTTCATACTCATTCGATCGTACACCAAAATGAAACCAACGGCATCCAAGGAAAGCAGAAGAAACAACTGTACGAGAGTTCCCGTTGCTCTATGATCTCGTATGCGCCTTTTCAAAATGACATAATGAAAGGTTATAAGGAAACACCCCGTCGTTGGAGCAACTTTGACCAGGTTACTCCGAGGGCATGATGATGTTGTGGAAGGAAAGACTGACAGACGACCAGCAATTTATCCGGAGTGTGAAGCAACCAACACTTGAGAGCACTGAATCTCGTGTGCAGACAGTGCTGGCACGATAACAGATAGAATTCGTCATCCATCAGTAATTAAGTCTCGAGACAAAAGGATGCATTTTATGCCCCGTGTTTGCATCATAATTGGATGACGCATTCTTGGTATCAGCTTCCACAGCTGGAACATTCTGACATTTGGGCCGATCGTAGCGAATAGATTAAACATCTTAGGAATTGCTACACTTTTTGTATTCTTTTGCGTGGCACGAGGATTCTAGAAGCAAAAGCAACAAATTGAAAGAGATTCTTTTGAAGAACATTTAAGTTCGGAGACTTTCAATTATTATTTTGCATATACCATGCGTAGACTTACTCTTTTGCTATTCATTAAGAAGTGTTCATGATTTTTTGTAAAGAATTCCATCTTGCGGTGAAATATTTATGGCACTCTTAAAAGCTTATAAACATGGAAAATTTGAACTTTTGAAAAATAAAATTCATCACTTAGGATGAGGACTAATGAATTCCAATATCTGGTTAAACAAGTGTACGATATGGTTTTAATGGCTTCGAGGTTATCATAGAATGCGAAATTGTGAGCATTTATTTTATGTTCCAGGTTGTGGACAATGACAACGCTTAAAATGAACGTGACACTTAAGATTAGTTGAACTGGACTAATGGTTTGCAGCACGTCCGTTGGATGGATGACCATCGCTGTCACACGATAGTGTGTGAGGTGAGGTGGAGTGAAATTGCAATTAGTGCAAACTCGCACTGTTGGGCTTCCTCAGTGCGTGCTAGAAAGTGACGTGGTTTTTGACATGGAAATAATAATCCTTCCTTCCGCCTCTCCTGAGTCAGCAAAAACGCAACACCGAAATTCGAATTAAGCAATTCTTGAAGGCTGGAGTAAACAAACAGCGGCAGAGGAACCGATTATTAATAAAAAATATGACGTTTTTGGGCACGTAACAATTGCGCTAATCCCATATCAGATGCCTCGGACCATCCTTCTGTAAAGGAGAACAAACGGAGGCGAGTACATTATTAAGGCAAGATTTAACAGCTCAACCATTTCAAGACACGACATCGTCGTTTCTTCGGCCTGGCATCAAACACCAACCAGCACAATTCTCGCACAAACATCAGAGAGAGAAGATGATTTAATGGAACCGCTTGGACCACCATGCCATCGTCGTCGTCTTCATCGTCTTCGCGGTCGTTTATGGTATTGGTGCACTGAGGGGGAGAACTATACCGAGCCTAAGGATATTCGCGCTGCAGTGGAGAGGAGATCTCATAGCCCAAGCAGGTCACCTGCCAGCATCTTGGTGAATGGCGTTTCTGCTCCGTAAACCAACACGTTAACGGAAGGGGATGAGAGCCCCTCCTTCCTTTAGAGCTTCCTCTAACCTCTAACAGAACAAGTCGGCAACCCACCCGACAGACCGATGATTAGTGCGCAATTACTCACAAAACCTCTCATCACGGGAGCGCACGCACCGACGTCGACGGAGACTAACAAGCTCAAAAGACCGGCCGGTCGGTCAGATGGTTAGCCATGTTGGAAAAGACATCGTGCATGACCGCCCGGATCTCTTGCAACGAGGTGACGAGTGAAGAGAGAGCACAACCTACAACGTCACGGCAAGATGGGATGGGGTTTGCGTTTTGTTTGGTCTGCCTTTGTCCACCGTGAATCAAAAATGACGTTCGGAGCATGAGCACACAACCCCCCCCCCCCCCCCCCCCACCGTTTCTCATCTACTCAACACCAATCCGGTAGCATTTATTTATATTAATTCGATGCATTTTCAATTTGAAGCCCATTTACCATGCAATTATATCATTATCTTTTCTTCGGGTCATCGGTCGGTGGAAGTCATCAGCATTCAACGCCCCTCGTAGTACGATCGCGTTCGTCACGATTATGCTTCCCTTGCCCGTCCCTTATGTAGGCCGTTTCTTTTGTGAACCGCAAATATCGTAAATCGTTTGGGTGAAGAAAGGGTTACGCTCAAACATCACGTGAAGGAAGATGACTGCTTTCGAGCCCCCAGTTTTTAAAAACTGCCGTTCGTTTTGGTTTCTCTCACTTTTTTCCTCCATTTCGTTGAGGATGGCAACTAAAAATGTATCCAGCACGAAACTGGTTGAAGTGCTCCCAAAGCAGCTGGGTAGACCACCGCAAAAAAAATGCGGTACGTAAAGGAAGAAGAACCAATCTGTTGATGGTGTAACCAAGAAGGTCGAAGAAGTTGTAGAACCTTCAGGGTAAAAAGGAAATGAATAACGTCTTTGAACGATACCCGAAACGATCCTGGGTTTTCCATCATAAATTCAGACGACGTAATCATGTTGGTGTACGGATTTGTTTGTTGGTATTTCGAATTTTCTTTGCTCAATTCACTAATTCAATTTCTCTTCTCGACTTGGGACCAGCCGCATGTCGAACAGAGACTGCATAAAACAACCAACGCTAATCAATTGTTTGAATAGTGGACACTTCGACCCACCCCGCTGTTGGAACCACACACAGATTATTGTCAGCCATAACGGAATTCACCTCAACGAAACACAAGTGGTAAGAAGAATGTTAAACTTTGCATCATCACCTCGAGCTATAGACCGGTTCCTCTCCTCGGTATATTGAAAAGAAGATAAGGAAGAGAAGAGTGCATTGAATGTTGCATTTACCGAGACGAAAACAAAGCTACTGATCGATAGTGCATTGATGGGCACATTGTGCTGAAGTTCTGATTGTGTAGTTATGTTTTTCATCGATAGTTCAATCACGCCCTTTCGTTGCTTGAAGGATGCTCGAGGGTTGAATAAAAATTACAACAACAGAAGACAACAACAAACAAAGGGTAAGTTAAGAATATCCCATTAATATAAAATTAAAAACCAAAGCTAAACATGCATGCTTCATAGGTTCCATAAGTTCAACTGTAGCTTAAAGATGTCAT